>NC_080671.1:122072653-122372653 GCF_030247195.1 Topomyia yanbarensis | reverse complement strand
GAGGTGACAGGTGATAGCTCTGATATATATCCAAGGACCCATTTACAGAATGCCTGGTCTTACACGTACGTCTTTACGTATAATAAGTCCCGTACGAATAGGTTCAATTAACAATTGGCTACGTGCAAAAGATTCACACTTTTTGATTCAGGCATGCATTTAGTTCAAGCAAAATATTTAAGTAAATTATATGCAGACTTCGAAAAATAACATAAAACGATCTCACCAACTTCTTGCTCTCAATCAATTATGTGATAATATTTCGGCGAAGTATCCTCTATGCTAACGACCCTGAATCCCTCTGATTAAAGACTCGACACGCCAATCGTTTGTTCACCATTTATCTGTCAGTGTCATTCCAATCGAGCACGAGACTTGTCAATGGCTCTCGTTCCAGAAGGATTCGAAGTGATTTTCTTCGGATTGAGGGCTTTTGACAGATCTCGTGCTCGATTGGAATGATACTTACTGATAAATAATAAGAATAAGATAGGGTTGGCGAGCATGTATCCAGAGTTTGATCCAGAGGGATTAAGCGTCTTTACTCTATGCTATCGATCAGCCAGTAAAATTTAGATGGCACTGCCGATGCAAAACAGAAAGATCTTTTTTGCGACTCGAATGAAGCACGTACAACTATTAGTGACTGCATACAATCTCTATACATATTTCATTATTCTCGCGATAGTTTCACCAACACACAACTCAATAAAAGTAAAGACCTGGTGAATGGTTAGTCCCTATTGCGTATTTACAACCATCTACAGAATCCGCTACTCTAAGCGCTACCAATTGAAAAGGCCAAAAATCCGGTTAGGAAAATTATTTTTATTTTGGTACTTCAAAGTGCAGAATGTATGAAAATAATCAATAATTCAGAAATAATTTACTTTTGTTTTACATCTTCATCAGATTTGACCTCCTTGGGATGCTTCCGTAGTAGCTGCTTCATAATTGCCCAGTATTTTCGATGGGCCTTAGTTCCGGTGCGTCGGGGGGGGGGCTTCATGTCCTTGGGTACGAAAGTGACCCCGTTGGCCTCGTACCACTCAAGAATAACATTTGAATAATGGCACGAAGCTAGATCCGGCCAGAAGATCGTAGGACCCTCGTGTTGCTTTAACAGATGAAGCAGACGGTTCTATAGACACTCCTTCAGGTAGATCTTCCCGTTTATAGTCCTGGTGGTAACGAACGGCGCACTCCGTTTCCCTCATGAGCAGATCGCTTGCCAAATCAAATACTTATTGGCAAACTTTGATAGTTTCTGCTTCCTTGCTTTCTCTGGAACATCAAACTTGTGCTGGACGATGAAGAACAGTAGCCCCGGAAGCTGCTGGAAGTCCGCCTTGACGTAAATCTCATAATCCATGATGGGACAATATTTTGCAGTTCGCCACGGTTTGGAGCCCTCTTCATTTTTCATGAAGGACTTGGCCAGATTCAGCTTTTTAACCACATCCCTGACTGAAGCACGCCTGTGATCCTGATCACTAAAATAATAGAACATCCATTCTGACCGCATTTATCCTTCCGTTCGTTGCTCAGAGTTTGGTAGTAATGCTTAATCACACGACTCACCGTTGACTGCACGATTCCGAGTTGTTTTGCAATGTCCCGACGAAGAGAGTTGCTTTCTGAATGACACCATTTTTCCAATTTTTGAAAAACTGCCCGCGATAGAAATACATTGTAAATAACTCTAAACTACTTTTATCCAAATTTTCAAGAGAAAATACCCAATGGGTTATTTTTTATTTTCTACATTGGCATGGGACACCCTGTAGGGAACCGAACGCCTGGCATTATGCAATATTCATTTTAATTTATAGTTCGTTAGCCATTTGATTGGCTAGCTCACACTGTTTCACTTACATTTGAGAGTTAAGGACGAACTAATAGTGGTACGAAAATTGAAAACGAAAAAGCATTTTTTTCCTCACGTTGTTCATGAGAATCAATTAGCTTATGTAGAATATTGTTGCAGTACAAATCCTTAGATAATTCCATATAGCAATGCCATGATAGTATAAGGATAGTGCAACGATCCTACTGACAACGCAGTTCCTTACCTTCGTCCCACCAGACCGCGACTAGTTTCACATTCCTAATGAGATTCAAACTCAGAAAAATAATAAAACAAAATTAAATCTCTTGTAGATGGCTCAGTGCCAGCATGTACTATAGTATAGTATATATGAATGCAAAAAAAACTATCGCATCACAGCTCACTGAAATAAACTAAACCGGTATGAACCGAAATCTGCCTTCTGTTTCCGAAAGATAACACACAGTTTAACGCTAACCGTCCTCTCTCCGCTGTTCGCACTTCAAATTCCATAGTAGCAACCATTCTGATGGGTGTAATTTACCCCCTCCTTCGTTCCCTCTGACGCTCGGCATTCTCGTTCGAAACAATAAATGTCACTATCTTATAATTATCTACCCCATGTCCACACTACAGATGAAACGAAACAATCTTCCCCATCGAGTGAAGCTGTCTTTCGCTTTGGTTGCTTGACGTTTTCGGATCAGATACTTCCGTTTTACGAACTTACCTTTAGTGCGATGCTAGCTAAACAACAAACCTGCCCAATTTGATGCTGACAGCGAGAGGTGATTGCCCTGCATCGCTCAAGTGACGGTCATTTGCGAATACAAATTAATGTAATTAATTTAGAGGGTGGTTCATAAGATCATATACATCGTTGAATTAGAGCCTTTGCAGTGGTTGGTACAAAAGCGGAACTATTCTAGCGCAAATAAATATTTTACCCCTAGTTTGTTGGAGTCAAAAAACACAATAAACTATTTTGATCTAAATAGCCCTAGTAGCAATTAAATTTCAATGGCAGTAATTTTTACGCTTGTAGCGTGCTATAAAATACTTATTGTTTGCTTGGGATGTGCTTTCCTTGCAGTGGTATACGGTTAACTTGTTGGTAGCTGGTCACTGGTCAAATCAATTCCGCTAGTATATTTGCATTAATCTTATTGTGCCAAATAGCAATCACGGTGGTGGACCCAGAGGGAGGGTCTTGGGGGTCTTTACTGTTTTTACTTGTTGAAAAATTTCAATTTTGAGTTTGAAACTTAACTAAACTTAGTTTCAAACTCAAAACCACTCCAAACCAAATTTGTCCACCAAAACTGAAATTCATAATATAAGGTTATTACGTATTACGAATTGTACAATGTTCATTTTACAATCGAAGTTTCGGACCCCTCCCGATTTTTTTTTCTGGATGCGTTCCTGAGGAGTCCAGAACAGTCTAAATCGTTATGTTTTATCAGCTTTCAATTTTATTTCAAGAGAGCAATACTACGCAAAATGTTTATTCTTTAAAGGAAAGAAAGGATAATAACGGGCATCAACTTCGGAACAAGCAGACGTCACATCCAAACTAGCACCTAATTTGCACCAGTTAGACACTGCATGACATCACAGAAGCTCTGATGTGCTGATAAGAATTGTTGTGGAATTAGCATCTAACTGGCCCCAAGTTTATGTGAGTTACTGACGACATAAATTTAAAACACCGAAATGCAGCGACTTAATTATCAGCAGGTTCAGCGTAATTCAATCAAACGAAGTGCAATGATTCAATTAATAGTTCTACCTGTAAAGTGTTTAAATGACAGATAATGACCCAAATTATTAGCGTTACTAGTTATTTGTGGACAAGACTTGTCTAAACCAAAAGTTATAGTGTTATTATTTATGAACCATATTGGCATAAAGCACAGCAATTCACGAGTATGCGTTATCTGGGTATAGGGATCATGAAAACTGATGCGATTATCATTTTTGCCTTTCTCATATAAAGAAAGGCTATGCAATCACTGTAAAAATCGACTTTTTAACCGAGGCCCGGAGGGCCGAGTGTCATACACCATTCGATTCAGTTCGTCGAGATCGGCAAATGTCTGTGTGTGTGTATGTGTGTGTGTCATTTAAACTCACGCAATTTTCTCAGAGATGGCTGAACCGATTTTCGCAAACTTAGTTTCATATGAAAGGTATAACGCTCCCATAAGCTGCTATTGATTTTTTAGTTGATCCGACTTCCGGTTCCGGAGTTACGGGTTGAAGAGTGCGGTCACACAGCAAATTCCCATATAAACTGGTACCACCATGATGTTCAAATGATGTAAAACATATTAAAATTGATGTAACATTACTCTAGTTTGCGGGTCTGGATCACTAATGATCAATCAAAGCAGCTTTAGCCACATTGGCCACCTATGACAGTTCATGACGCCCCCGGGGAACCCGCCAAGTTCCTAAGCTTATATCACACCCATTCCCCAACGAATTCTCTACCGATTTTTACAAACTTGATTTCAAATGAAAGATACAGTAATACCATTGATTGCTGCTGAATTTCATTCTGTTCTGACTCTTGCTTCCGGAGTTACAGGGGTGTTAGTAAGGATACACTGGAATTTCCCATATAAATCGGTACAATCGTAATACCTCAGAGGCTAAAAACTATTGAAATGGTCACCAAATTACTTCTAATCGCAGATCTAGATCACTGATTGCCAATCAAACATTCTTTGAATATATTGTCCACTATCGACGATTCCGGAAGTTCGGAATTCCGGGCATATTCCACAAATAAAGTCACATCGGTTCTTCGGTGATGACTGAACCGATTTTCTCAAACCAAGTCTCAAATGGAAGGCAAAATATGCAGCTGAGTATTGCATCAGAGCCCCTCCGCCCCCCCCCCCCCCCCGCCTTTCCCTTACATCTCCCTCCTTCATCACTACCGTCCCCTTGGACCACCCTCACGCCCGCATTTCCTTCATCCACCCCGTATACCAAAATAAGATGAAGGATTTCTGACGCATCCTCCACTCCCACTCTACTAACCCCCCATTCCCTCCACTTTTAAACCCATTCCACCAACATTTCAAAATATAATCACATGAAGATAACATTGAACTCATGCTGATTAAGCTAATTAAATACTATTCTTTTGCCTTTCTCATTTAGAAAGGTTACGCAATTGCTCCAAAAACCGATTTTCTAACCGAGGCCCGGAGGGCCGAGTCTCATATAACATTCGACTCAGTTCGCAGAATCGAGATCGAGATCGCAAAATATCTGTGTGTATGTATGTGTGTATGTATGTATGTATGTATGTATGTATGTATGTATGTATGTATGTATGTATGTATGTATGTATGTATGTATGTATGTATGTATGTATGTGTGTATGTGCGGATTTGTTAACAAAATGTCCACATCGGTTTTTTGGAGATGGCTGAACCGATTTTTACAAACTAAGATTCAAATGAAAGGTATACTATTCCCATAGGTTGCTATTGAATTTGATTTTCAACCGACATCTTGTCCCGGATTACGAGTTGAAGAGTATGGTTACAAAACAAAATTTGTTGATTTGTCCACATCGGTTTCTCGGAATTTTCTGAACCGATTTTGACAAACTTGATTTTAAATGGAAGGTCCATCAGCTGCTGTTGAATTTTGTGTGGATCCGAGTTCTGGTTCCTGAATTACAGGGTGATACGTACGATCACGCAGCAAATCTTGATTCTAACGAATTCTGCGATGAATGTAAAAAGGTGAAATTTTTGCCTTTCTCAATAGAAAGGTATTGCAATTGCTCCGAAAACCGACTTTTTAACGGAGGCCCGGAGGGCCGAGTGACATATACCATTCGATTCAGTTCGTCGAGTTCGGCAAATGTCTGTGTGTGTATGTATGTATGTGTGTATGTATGTATGTGTGTGTATGTGCGTATGCGTGTGTGTATGTTACCAAAAATGTCACTCATTTTTCTCAGAGATGGCTGAACCGATTTTGACAAACTTAGTCTCAAATAAAAGGTGCAACGTTTCCATAGGCTGCTATTGAATTTCTAATGGATCCGACTTCCGGTTCCGGAATTACAGGGTGATGAGTACGAACACGCAGAAAATGTCGATTTTAATAAATTCTGCAATGAATGCATAGAGGTGAAATTTTTTCGAAAATATGACCACAACTGCTTCGATTTGTAGTATTAGGTCACTAACATCCATTCAAAGTCTATTTGGCCACATTGGCCACCATCCTCGGTTCCGGAAGCCCCGGCGGAAGTATCTAAATTCAGAATAACAGTCACATCGGTTTCTCGGAGATGGCTAGACCGATTCGACTAAACTTGGCCTCAAATGAAAAGTATTGCGTCCCCGTAAATGGCTATTTAATTTCATCCCGATCCGACTTCCGGTTCCGGAGTTATAGGTTGTGGCGTGCGATCACATAGCAAATTGTGATTCAAACCGATACTCCGATGAAAGCAAAAAAGGTAAAAATTTCGCTAAAATGTCTCTCAAACAACTTAAATTTGCTGTTCTAGGTCACCGACGGCCAACCAAACTTTCGTTCACTACATTGACCACCATAGACGGTTCCGGAAGTGCTCGGGAAAAGCGGCCATCTTTCGAAATTTACGAACTCACATCAGTTTCCCGGAAATGGTTGGGCCGATTTTCACAAACTTAGTCCCAAATGATAGCTATAATATCCCCAAAGATGTTTATAAAATTTCGTACGGATCGCTTATATGGGGCCGGAAATATAGACTAAATCGTCCGGTCACATATGAAATTCCCATATAAGCCGGAGCTCAAATTTTTTTTTCAAAGGAGGGACCCCATGAAATTTCAGAAATCGAATTCGTATTTTTGATGCCAAACATCTTTAAAATGCATGAAACGTCGAGATTTTATGTTATCCCGAAAATTTTTTTTTGTAAAAATCGACTTTTTGGGACTTTGCCGATTTCGCACCTTTTTTCAGTTCAATATTACCGTGGCTGTTTTTTCTTCTTCAAAATTTTAGAACTCGAATAATGATTTATTTTCCTGTAAATAGTTGTCATGTGATGTACAATAATAAAATGTAATATATGCATTTAAAAGCTTTTAATGAATATAAACAACGCACACATTCTCGTGATTCATGATTGAGAAAGGCAC
Source organism: Topomyia yanbarensis (assembly GCF_030247195.1). Taxonomy (NCBI): domain Eukaryota; kingdom Metazoa; phylum Arthropoda; class Insecta; order Diptera; family Culicidae; genus Topomyia; species Topomyia yanbarensis. The sequence goes on along the minus strand of NC_080671.1, from coordinate 122,365,657 downwards.
AATTGCACCGCTAGGTGGATTAAAATAGGTTTTTTTTATTTATTTTCGTCAAGCATATGAAGACTACATACAATGATATTTCAATATTTACTTATATACTACACATTATTTCTACGGGTAAGTTCAAATTTAGTTTGTTTTCTAGACATGGAATGTTTAAATATTTCACAATTTTCATTATAATGACGCATCATTCTATTGAAAGGACTATTTTTCGCATAGTTTGTCCTAAAAGATTGTTCTTTGAATAAACTACACGTTCTTAGTTCGGCGTCGGCGGTAAAACATAATGATGAGTTGTGTTCTATCAATGACCATACGGTAGACTTGGGTGCAACGCCCAACTCCTACTTAGCAGAAGGCACTCTTCACATTTCCTTTCGATCATGTCCATATGAGCCTGCTTAGTCCTAGTTTTTCGTTCTTAGTTTATAACTGATTCGCTCTAGAATACCTATCCGTCTTTCAATTTCATTGCTTTTGTTTCTCTTAGTCTCAAATTTGCCGTAAATAGCCAACAAAATCGATACAGTTTATGTATTATTGTTGTAATGTTGTACGAATGGGAGCTTGGAGTCTAAGATTACACCTAAATCTCAAACAATTTTGCATTTTGCTACAAGTTGGTTGCCTAAGCGAATGTCTATGGAAATATTTGAAGTTTTCTGCTGAATTGGGTTATATTTCTTGTTTTTTGTTGATGGCTAAAAATCATAAAGAGTAAAAATAATAAACGAGAACAATTATGGTCAATCAATTGAACAACTGGCTACCTGCAAATTTATTTATATACTATTCCATGGAACGTAATTTTCATAATTTGTTGTTACTTTGAATTTATTAATCTCGTCAAAACGACCTTAGTTTATTGGATGGAAAAAAGATGTTGCATATTCCTAAACTATTGTTGTAGAGAATAGAAAGAAAATCAAGTGTCAAGTTAATTTAACTCTCATATCAGTAGTAGCTGGAGTGAGAGAGCAGGTGATTAAAAAGTGAGCCAGAATGAGAGTATGTGAGCAGCAGTGCAAATGAAAAATAAAACATCTATCCATACCAGTTTGGGATGAACGGAAATGGTAGTACAACTAATGCAACAGGTAACTCAACTATAGCAACATGGCAGACTAATTTGATCCAATAGTTGTGCTACACGTTTCTATGAGAACAAATAGCCAAAGCTACATTTTTTTATCCTGGAAATTGCAGTTTAACTTATTTATATGCATATATGTAAAAATATACATGTTGTGTTTTGTTTTTACTTAGTTTTGCAGTAAAAAAGAAAACTACTATTATTACAACTATAACAACATGGCCGACCGTATCGGCCCAATAGTTGTAATACACCTTTTATGTGAAAAAATAGCCAAAACTATACCTTTTGCTATTGGAAAGTACAGTTTAACTTTTTATTAGAAAGTATATGTAAAAATATACAGCGTTCTCGTGCAGAGGAATATTTTCTGAAGATAAAAATGGAGCTAAGGCTTGCGGAATTGGCCTCTCTTCAGTATCAACACCTGCGCAATGGAGTACCGATATCATTCAATACGTTAGGCCAAGTGGAATAATTCGTTTTGCAGAACAACCCAAAAACGCGGTTGAAATTGGGTTGCGTTAGTATTAAAATTTCTGCTTATATAAAAAATGACAATATAGATATAAGGCTACATGACTTATCCCAGCGTACCTCTCCTGAGCTAATCGCAATAATGCAATTCAATTCGCAATACGAAGAAGTCGAATCCGTTATAGCTGATACTTGAAGAAACTTCTTCGCGATTTATCCTAATGGTGTTCTTGTGGCGAGGAGGCGAATCAATAGACTTAATCCCTCCTAGTTGGCTCAAAACTCACGCAACTAATATTAAAGAAAATCCGTTATGCATCCACGAGGGCCAAATTGCTGCACGCCAGTACCGTAATCAGACACCATACAATGAAGAATTCTGCACAGAAAATTCAGTTTAGCCGATTTTAAACACATCTACGATAAACGAAATCAAACCAGAGTTCTCCATACCAATCTCAGAACCATAAACGATTGCCAAATTTGTGGAAGCTGTTCAGGCCATAAGGACAACTGCACAACAGCATGCAGCACCCCAAAATCGGCGACAAAGTTAATAGCAATGACATAATATAAAGTGTTGCCTCTCTTTCTCACACATGCTTAGATAGGAAATTTCAAGAAAATCGGTTGGTTTTCAGAGTTAAATAACTTTGTCGGTGAATCTCCAAACAATATGCATTCTTCAACAAAGCTGTTCGTTATTAATTTAGCTACACCACGATAAGTTTCGAGGTGTGCCGATCAACTGTGGAATTTTTTTATTGCATTTTAAGTTTATATTTCCGAGTTTCCATATATATTACAATAGAAACTTGAAACCTCTTGTGGGTCAAGTAGAGCTATCGGATAAAGCTCATATTTTGCAGATGATGTTTGCAACCAGTTACCGTTTGAACCAGCAGTGTTCCGAAAAAAGAGTCAAAATTGTTGCCGGTCTAATAGGTATTCTGGAGTGATTCAGTTATAAACTTAGCAGCAGACTTCGCAACTGAGTTACTGTAATGTTCAGGCAATTGTAGGGATAGTACTTCGATCTATCTGACTACTAAGAATTCTTCGAAGCTGATGCTCGAGCATATGATAGGTGGCTTATTAAACCAAAACCTTAGCTCCTGTACTGCCAAGGTTAATAGTTTTAAGTTATACATATTGATATACTGTGATTTGTATCCTGAATCAAATAAGCCATGAATATCCTTTTGGTGACGTTGGTCAAGATGGAGGCTTGAGCAAATACAAACTACAAAAAGGGATCGATCATAAATTGCAAGGGTGTTGGGTGTTCAGCAACAATCGACATCGCATTACAAGCTATCATATCTTGTCATAGCATAAAACTAAAATCGGATTTGTTGTCAGATATATTCCCGATTACATTACTATGAATTGACATCTAAATTAAGTTTTCAACGTGTCTAAGAAATAACACTATCGTTTTCAAATGACAACAACAAGTAGTGACTTGCGGCTTGCCAGTGCTACGATCGATCATCAGGCCGTTATGCGGGTTTTGCAGGCAAATTTGGATAAAATAAATGATAATGGGGAATGATATTAATGCAAGATTTCATTAGTCATCGTCTAGATTGACATCAGAAATGAAAAATAATTAAAAAATAATAAATAAAATAATAAAAAAAAATAATGAAAATTTATTTATGAATAACATAGTCAAAATACCACACAATTGTACACAGAAGACTGCGCTTCCCTAGTCTGGCACGACAGATTTATGTACCTAACGCGCAACGCTTCTATGAATGACGTCATCATGGACTATTTAAAGAACAGATGTGGTCGGGCAAGCTCAGTTGCCTGTTGAACGACAGACGGAGCAGAGTACCGCATTGCGTGCTTCCACAGCCAGTGTAGCTGAGTGATAAGTCCATTACACTGAGTGTGGAGGTACGCTACGCAGTGCAATTCAACAGGCGATTGAGCTTGTCCGATCAAACACCATGCTTAATCTTGCGTTGTGATCATTTCAAGCACACAATTCATGTACAATACGCAATAATTCAAATTAACCTTCCGGCAGTCGCGCTAATGCACTGAGTGCACGCTGCTCTGAAAATCTAGCGGAATCGTCTTAGAGCAGCTGTAGCTGCTCGTTCAGTGGGCCATTTGCGCGAATTCCGGAGGTTTAATATACATTTCAGCTCCATTTGCAATCATAGTTAACATAGCGTCGTGGTACTAGTTGACTCTTTTGCTCCACCCATCATCACTAGTGTTGACTCGTTTTGCTTGGTGCGTATCTTCCATTCCTGTACGGATACGATGGACTGACACAGCTGTTCGATTCTAGCACTGTACAAGTGTACACCGCGCGCTTGGTTTTAATATTTGAGGCGAATGTGTAGGTATATCCCAGTTGTTGCGGTCACATGCGTGAATGAAAGAAATCTGAGCTTTCGTTGCGCAAACTGAAAACTTTTTGCCTTTCTCATATAAAGAAATACTATGCAATCACTGTAAAAATCGAGTTTTGTTCCTTTGTTTTGTCATCTCCATGACAGGCTAAGGAGACGAAAACTTTCTTAGCAACCAATTTACGCGAATCGATGGAACGCAACGAAGATTTATTATTTGCTTTCCATCAAGTTATTGATTCCACGAAATTCATTTCCACTCAACCTATTCTTTTTTGATTCTACTAATACATAGGTGCTGCAAAACCTATTTATGAATGAATACACTGTTACTGAAAAACCGTTACAAAAAACGCATCTATGCCCATATATATGTTATATGTTTTGCTTCGATATATGATTAAGCCCACTGCATTCGCTACATTATGGATTCTTTATGTTATCATATTGACATATTTGTTTGTTTGTATTTCATCTGACAAAATAGTCTTAATGGCGTAAAAGAATACTAATCCAATCTCTTGATTCTATTTTATAAACTGAGATATAGATACGCAAAAAAAGAATGACACAAAGTGGCGAGCTTTTCTGCTCATTGCTCCATTATGTCCCTTGAAAGTTCTGTGAAATCCCGGTTGTAACAGAGACCCCTGTTTTAGCATTCTGCTCGATGCACGTAAATCTTGCAACGATAGGAGGTGGTAGCAGTCGACATCGCTGTTTAGCAGCTATATCGGGATGCGCTGGACGATTTAAAGAATAACACCACGCTAGATTCCAAAGGTCACGTCGAATGAAACTTTTTGGAACTCTTTAGATGTGACGTCATTTGGCACCCAGACACTTGACGAATTTTCAAATATTCGACACACAGGTAGACAATGCACTGATTTCAGAAAATGTAATCTGTGAATGAAAATGAAATGAATGAGAATGGAAACAAAATTTTGGATTTTGTAAAACACCGAGATCCGTTATTTGGTTCACTATGCACAGAACAGTATCAGTTATATGACGACTAGCCTATTCCATTGACATCACACCATGCTTGCAAGAGGTGTTTCTTGCAAGACCAAACAAATTGTGTTCTACTTTAGTCGATAGATTTCACATATTCTAAAACATTCTTGTTAAATCAAGATTTTATAAATGGTTTCCGAATTATTCGTTATTTTTAAATTTTGAAAATACAAGAATGTTGAATATATTTTTTACTAAATCAAGAGTGTTGATCAGTAACGAATTTTCCAGATAAAGCTATTGCGAATATGTAGTCTTCTAACGAATTCACTACCACATAGATCTTCCAGTTTTCGGCTTACATCTAATGGCTAGTAAATCTGTCACGTCGTTGAAAAATATAACAAATAGCAGGGGACGGGCGTAGCGTAGTTGGTAAAGCGATTACCTTGTACGCAGCTCATCTGGGTTCGATTCCCAACCCCACACATAGGGTTAGAGATTTCTCCAAAAGAGATTTCTCTAACCCGAATAGAGGCGAATGACCCTAAGGTTAAAACCTCTATAATCAAAATTAAAAAAAGCGGTGGGTCCATGTTGCTTTCCTGCGTGACGGAAACGAAATGTTCGAACTGTACTTAACACATAGTATCATGTTGGGCAAGTACGGAGACAACCACGACACTAGCGTACTCGAAGCTTAAAGTCGCAATTGTAAAGTGTAGATAGAAGCTTTCAAGTAGATAACGTAGATACGTGCGCTTTGCCTTTCATAGCGGACATACTGATCCAACAAGTTCGTGATAGCATCACGTTCATTGTTGGATTTAATATTCGATGCGATTTGTGCATTTTCTATCTTCGTTGACCGTAGTTCAACTGAGAGAATATATTTGTATATCTGCTACGATTAGTTTACGTGCTTGCGTAAGATATACACATTTTTCGTACATATGATGAATCTGTGGTAGTTCCATGAAAATATTTTAATTTTCATGAACACCAGGAAACAAATATCATCCTTTAAACGAATTGTTGGATAAAATATATAAGTGTCTTTTTTGGATTTGTTAACACCTTTTGTAATATGAACGATTTTGTCCGAAGAATCCCCAAAATATTAATGCAAAAAAATCATATCACTAAACAAATTTATTCATAAACAGCTACAAATATGTACAATCTACTTTCGTGAAATATAGGAATTGTAGATATATCATAAAATCAGAAGTAATTATTTGAACTCAACGTTCGCAATATATTCGAAAAAAGCTCGCATTATATACGAATAACGTTCGCAATATATACGAATGGTTGTACTTTACGCTGTCGGAACCGACAAAAAGTTAAGTTACGGTAAACTTCCACAAACTTTTCCAAAGCCCGGAAGGCCTAGTCCCATATATCAATCGACTTAGCTCGACAAATTGGGACTTTCTGTATGTGTATATGTGCATTAATGTCATCAAATTGCATCACGGAAAAATATTGTTTAAATAACTCATTGGACAGCTCCCGGAGCAACTTCCGGCGGCTTCCGAAGTAACTGCTCTTCACCGCCCAGCACAAGTTTGATGCTCCGGAGGAAGTAAGGAAGCAGAAAGTTTCAAAGTTTGCCAATAAATACATGATTTGGCAAGTGATCTGCTCATGTGGCAAACGGAGTGCGCCTTTCGTGACTACCGGGACTGTAAACGGGGAGATCTACCTCAAGGAGCGTCTACAGAAGCGTCTACTGCTTCTGTGGAAGCAAAACGTGGGCCTTACGATCTTCTGGCCGGATCTAGCTTCGTGTCACTATTCAAATGTTGTCCTGAAGTGGTACGAAGTCAACGAGGCCAAGGACAGGACAAGGACATAAACCTCCCAAACGCACCGGAACTAAGGCCCATCGAAAATACTGGGCAATTATGAAGCAGACACTATGAAAGCATCCCAAGTAGGTCAAATCTGAGGAAGACACGAAGAAAAAGTGGGATTCCGTATAGAAGAAGCTACAACCCGATGATGCACAGAATCAAATGAGTGGAGTTAAACGTAACGCGTGAGCGTACGTTTATGGTATTGAAGCTAAATGAAACAAATATGCCAAAATTGGAGAATGGGTTATATTTGATCGTCTGTAGGTTTCGGTTTACTAGGTAATTTTCCACAGCGATTTTTCCGTAATGCAATTTGATGTGGAACCTAAGAACTATTTACAATGTATCAATAAAGTGGAAACACCAGATAATCTTGAACGACGCCCTCAAGAAAAGGTGAACGAATACGAAAAGGTGAAAACAAAAAAGATGGACACACTACGAAGTGCATTGTATATTGAATAGTCATGTTTCTAATAATGGGATTTTCACAATGCATTTTATTCATTTGTTAACTCATATGTCACTCAGTTTCTTCATTCATTTCATCCATAAATTTGAAGTACTTTTAACGTATTCTATTTATTTTAAAACATTTATAGTAGCGTTTAATGTTTCATTTTAATCATTTATTTCTTTTATTGTTTTTACATTTCTTATAAAAGAAATGTATAGAATTCGCTCAAACTTTCAAAAAAAATTCCGAGACCCGGAGGGCCGAGTCTTATATACCAATCGACTCAGCTCGACGATTTGGGACAATGTCTGTTTGTGTGTGTGTGTGTCTGTGTGTGTGTGTGTATGTAACGGACAAATTCTCATTCGTGTTTCTCAGCAATGGCTGAACCGATCTTATCCAAACCAATTTTAAATGAAAGAACTAAAAAACAGTATGAACGCTATTAATTTGTTTTTGATTCTGATGTTTAGTTTCCAAGATATGAATGTTTGAATGCGTAAAAATGGCGTTTTTTGCAATTTTTTTGAATTATCTGCCGAAATTGACAATATAGATTAACAATTCATATGTTTTTAGACAGCTTTAACGAATACCTTTCGAACAAGCTATAGATTGTTGAAATCGGACTATTATCAAAAGAGATATTTAACATTAAATGCGGACGAAAGATTTTTATCATTTCCCATTGCCAAAAATATGACCAAAAACATGTAATCTATTATTAACGCCAAAACGGCTTATTTTAGGTCAATAGTATCTTCGGAGAATTTAATGGAGGAAATATGCCCTTTCTTTTGGTATTGTGCTTTTGCTGATTAATCCCCCTATGAGTAAGATATTTTCACAAATTTTCTTGAAAGTGATTATATCGAAATGATGCCTTCTACAAATTTGTAGCTCTTACTTTTGCGAATAATTTTACTGAAGACTTCAAATATCTATTTTGAATACTTTAAAAGTTATGGCTTGTTGTTTGTGGATTACTCTTTGTCGCCTATTTATTGTTCAATATAGAAATAATCCATTGAAATAAGCCAATCATTATTTCGACAAATCGAATTTTGTATTTCATTTTTCTATCTACAACCGCTAGAAATAATCACCGCACCGAACACTTCCAAGTTGTCTGGAAGGAACTTGATAACTTATCAGTGCAAAAATGTTCATTTGTGCGAACCTTCTGACTGCAATTTTTCTAACTAATGACCATCGGATCGATCTGAAACATATCGGAAAATGAAAAGCCAAATAAATAACTCCAAGCAACGGCGTAGCCCAGAGAAGGTTTTGGGGTTTAACACCATACAACCCCCCCCCCCCCCCCCACCACACCCAAAAAAAATATTGGATTGCAGTTGAAAATTTATTGATGCAGACTGATTTAATTCAATATTACAATAACAATTATCTGATCCGTAGATTGATAACCTGTTGTTGTAAACATCATGAGGACTTTTGATAAATTGTCGGAATGGGGTCCTGATATGTATCTGATCTATTGGTCTTGATTTCACAGTTGTCTAATAGCATCAATATCAAATTCCTGCCTGAAAACATTCCAATAGAAAATTACAGAGTTCTGTAATCAATCATAGTCCTCAGATTTATTTTCAAATTGATCTTGTTTTTGTAGAGATGTACTGTAATAAGGGTCTTTATTTAAGAGGAAGAGAAGTTAAAATTGATTTAATGTCTATGAAACATAGAACTGCTCACCAAAAAAATGCATAACTTTCAACATTTGCCAAAAATGTTTTTGCCATTCTCATTCACTCTAAAATTCGTCAATTTAATCCCGACCCGGAGGGCCGAGTGTCATATGCCAATCGACTGAGTTCGTCGAGATCGGAAAATGTCTGTGTGTGTATGTATGTGTGTATGTGGAAAAAATGTGACCTCTGTTTCTCAGAGATGGCTGGACCGATTTGCACAAAGTTAGTCTCAAATGAAAGGCACAACCTTCCCATCGGCTGCTATTGAATTTTTTATTGATTGGACTTCCGGTTCCGGAGTTACGAGTTGAAGAGTGCAACCACACAGCAAATTCCCATATAAACTGAAATGAAAAATTTTCAAAATCAAATTTGTATTTTGACTTTTTTTGGACTTTGGTACATTTTTGTCTTTCTCATATAGAAAGGTTATGCAATCACTCTAAAAATCGTCAATCATACCGGCCCGGAGGGAGTATGCAGTGAGGGGTAGCTACTTTAAAATTAAAACTAGTTTAAAATTTCTTAACAAGTTGAAAATTTTCGGCAGGATCTGGAGCTCCCGGACCTTTCTCCATGATCCGCCCCTGGTTTCAAGCGACGTTTCAGTATCACATAATATCTCAAGATCGTGGCTGTCGATCCATTGTATGTATGTGCAAATCGTACTGAACATGTAATATTCATTTCCACCATTGTATTGAACATAACCAGCCATGGAAACGTAGTCTGGACAAATGAGAAAAGCACAATTGCACCACTAGGTGGATTAAAACAGGTTTTTATTTTGGGAATGCGTCGAGTTGAGACGAAAACGTAATATGATTAATAACGAGTATAACACTTTCCGAATATAAAGAGAAATTTATGAAAAATGACGATTTCCATTCGATTCTAGCAGGTTCTGATCGATTTTGATGAGCATTTGATTTTTGTTGTATGACCAATTATATGTATAGGTCAAATGTTTAAAATCAGTAATTTAAGGTCAAGATAGCATCATTTTGAAACCGCCAACTTCGGAGGTTTAGTATCTTCGATGAGTTTTACAAACGTTAAACAGTGCATCATTTGATTAAATAATTTTGACGGTATATCGTCCAAGAAGTATTTATGGTGATTTTTCTCAGGTTAATATTCATGACTACAATAAAGTCTCAACAAATTCGCTAGACACGAACTCTGTTACTATTTTCTGAAAAATTAATTCTGCATAATTTTAAAACTTCAAAAATTACGGTTTCGGAATTATGCCGTTTGGACAGTATGATCGATTTTCACCAAACCCCCACCAAACCGAATTTCTGGCTACGCCGCTGATTTCAAGTAATTAGAAACAAAGTCGTTCCACACTCGTTCACAAGAAACTTCTTCGAATGCTGAATATCTATTATAATACATTGAAACCCTGATTTTATCAGCCAAATATGAACATATGTTTGATGGGCTCTAGCAGACGAACAAGACTGAATTCGAGTAAATCCTTTCTTGAGCATGTTTTCCTTATCATGAAGATGGAAATATGCAAAAATAAAAAGTTCATCATAATCAGAAATAGTTATCAGACTACATCAAGGGACGGGAAGAATATTTTAACAGCTTCAGTTTATTATAAAGAAAAAAAAATTGCCCGATTTAGTCAATGTCCCCATTTTGTCAGCCTAAAATACACCATGAGACTGATAAAAATGGGTCTTTATTGTATGTATTATTCACTGTGTTTCACATTAATAGGTACATTTCATTTTTGGGGATTTTTTATTGTATCGAACTACAACAATTTTTAGGTAATTTTCAAGGGGTTTTTTATAGACTTCTTCCAAAATTTGGCGAACCTATTCCAATTCGTATACCAATTAATTGGTATACTTAAGGGTTAATATGATGCAGATAGAGAAAATACTGAAATTTTCAGCTTTTTTCTTACACAATATTACGAAAGATTATTAAACAATTTTTCTTAATAAGTTTGTGAAAATTATAAACTATTTGAAATTTTTTAATAGTATAATTTTTTTTATTTAACCGTGATTTTTTAATAAATAGTGACCATCGCTTCACAACGTAGTCTATTTTTCATGGCTTGCGGTGAGCACGATCTCTCGAATTGCTGAACTGAAAATTATGGAATAGAAATTAATTTTTAGTATTCTTTACTTTACTCGCCGCGCAGATAGCTCTGAATTAGACCCGCTGGTGCCCTAAGACGATTTCGCTAGATTTTCAGTGCACTGTGCACACAGTGCATTAACGCAAGTGACGGAAGGTTATCGAAAAGTTTCGTGAAAATGAAAATTCCAGTAATGATGATGATTTTCCCAAACGGTTCGTTTTCGAGAGGTTTTCATTTGTTCTTTGGCATTAGGATTAGCGATAATAATTCAAATCAAGGATACTACTGGGAAGTCACCTTTAGAAAAAGTCGATGTCGAAGTAAAATTTGGAACTATGCACGCATGCACTTCAGAGATAGCGTGATATCCGGAGCTGCGATTTCATTTCAACCCTTTTTTTGTGAAAATGGCGATACTTACAAATGTAAACATAAGGCTTTTTTCATACATGCGAATGAGGGCTTTGAAACGCAACCAATTAACCTAAAAATTTTGATTCTACGATATTGCTTTCTTAAACTACAGCAAAAAATACAACGGGCGAAACTGTATTTTTGTTTGTTTATTTAAAGTTTCGCCCTCCACGCTCCATGCAAACAAACAGGGCGATACTTTTTTTGCTAGCAGTTTAGAAGCGAAACTGTCATTTTCGTATTTTTTTAGGATTATCAAGCTGATATCAGCTGTAAATAGTAACAATGATCGCTATTAAAAAAAAACCCGGACGAAATCGGTGGTGTAGAACTGTAGTTATTGTAAAAAAACGTAAGAACGATACTTCAATGCTGATAGGTGGGACCGAAAAAGTAAACAATCGCCAAAGGGTAAAGTATAAACTTCAAATCGATTAAAAAAAAATGCGATTTTTTTGGCTCAGTACAATATATAACCCCTTTAGGAAAATTCAGTTTTCCCACCACAATTTAGATATTTTATTAACAGAGCATTAACAATAATTCGTAGCTATGTCTATTTTATGGGCCATTTTTTCGCTTCCCATTGATTTGATTTGAGATTTCTAGCACTGATGTTGTCCTATGCTGATTTGAGCGATTCTCTGAGTCCTGCCACTTTCCCATGTAGTATGTGTTATCAAAAACATCGCGAAGCATCAAGTTCTAAATGTTCTCAAACGATATAATATCCGAAGAGAGTGATAAGAGTTATAAGAAATGTCTCATCACACTGTTAGGTGGATTAAAAGCGTTTTTTCATTTATATCAACTTGTTAGTTTACGTTTAATAAGCTGATTGATTATTATTTATCTGATGACCTTCTTTCTTTAATTTCTTTAATTTTATTTTTTTTATGTTGTTTTTTTTTTGATTTTCTAAAGTTTATTCAGTTCATTCGAGGTTCTATTCGTGCGCGACTCGAAGCTGTTTTCAGTCACATCTAGTTCAGTGCCTACTTCGCATGAGATCTGACAACTAATTAATGAACCAACAGCGATATGTGTAAGAAATGTCCCATCTCACTGCTAGGTGGGTTAATTCGTTTTTTTTCAGCGCGGTCACCCGTAACAACGGCCAGAACCAGCGAAAGCTCAATGACGAAAACCTAGGGTTAGAAGTGGAAAACCAGGACAAATCAAGAGTTTCCCTTGAATGCCCAAGACGTCAGAACAGTCAGCTAAAAACCAGGAGTGATTACCTATAACTCTATCTGAACATATCTACAAACTTGAGGATAAAAGTATTAAATGCCGCTAAGAACATTTGTTTCAATATTTTTCAATTGTTCGTGTACCTCGACTCTAGCAGAGAAAAGGAATAATTTTAAAACTGCGCTAGGAAAAAGTTGAACAGGATAGAGTTAAACTCATCATAAAGTACGATCAGCTCTTTACTTGCCTGATAAGAAAGCTTGAATGGTGAATTTCCTCTAAAACCGGCCTACTACATCATTTCGCATACTTGGCCAAGGATCTCCTCATCCGCAAACAACGTAATGTAACAATGGAGGTCAATATTTTGCTGTAAGTTCTTTCAGCTGTATGCTCCATAAACATACGAAAACTGTTTTCTGAATCGCAACGTATATTTATAGGTTTCAAATGTTTACTTGTATTTTCAATTGCCGTTACAATAGATGATAAGAAAAAAGAAAATATTAAAAAAAAATCGACTAATGTATTAGCTTTTCATTCAAAAAATTCCTCAAGGACGATTCCCTTCAAAACAAATCACAACAACCTACGTTAAATCTACTTCCTCGTCAACTGCAATATAAATCGCACCTCAAACTTGAATTACAATCTATCAATCGCCGGAATCAATAGAAGCCTTATATCTGTTCTATCAAATCTTACCTTGACAATCGTTTTCAGGTGTCGACGGTCGAATCTCAGGCCCTATTTGTCAACAGGTATCACTGTGTAGCTCAACCGGTTAAGGACAGTATGAATTAGACCGGAATTCCAACGCCGTCAATTACCGCGACCACAGCCCCGCTTATACCTACACGATTGAGGTCCAACGCGCCACCACAGTCTAGTTGATTGTTTGCCCTATTTGGTTTGCACAGCTGATTCGCGACATACACACAACGCACATCAAACAGTACGGCACAAAACAGAATAGCACCACACTCTCTATATAAACTGCATTGACATTCGCCTTGAGACACGGTGAGAATAGTGTTCTGTTTTCAAAATAGATTCTATTGTTGTGCTACGGTGCTGGCCCCTCTCGCACAGTACGTGAAATCACGAGATGTTAATTGAAGCAGGATTTGGTTGATTACTCAGCCCTTCTAAAGGTAATCCTCAGTTGCAAATGAGTTTTATTTCACTATAAGAAATTCGATCAACTCCGATATTCTGAACTTTTCCGGGAGAACCGATCCGAACGCATCTGCGACCTACGATCAACTGACGGTTGGTTTACTGTAATGCAGTGGAACACGCGGGACGCTCCTGGCAAAGAACTGATCTTTCAGAACTACAAACCCACTGACGAATTGACAACGGCAGCCAAGCAAAGACTAATGCAGTATTACTACTACTACTACTACCACTTATAAGTTGTACTATCGTTACCACTACTGATCTCGTGGTTGCCGAAAATCAGATCCTAACAGTAACGGTGCACTGAACGAATGTAGGCAAAATCTGCGCGCGCGTTTCAATCGCACCGTTCTGCAACTGCTCGCGAGACGTCAACCGGCGTCGCGTCTGTTTACTCCACTGGTCGACAGCACTTTATCGACTGGTACATTATACGGTCTTGATAGCGTTTTTATGATATTAAACGTGTGTACCTGTGGTACCGTTGGCATTTGCTGTCGCTACTGTTATTGTCGCTGTTATCGGCTTAAGTACCCTATTGTCTGCGGTTCTGGTAGGGGACGCTGGCAAACTTTGCGCTTTTCGATTCAATGCATCACGAATCGCTCAATTAAGATTGTTTCTTACTGTAGAGTTTTTTCCCAGCATGAACATATGTTGTGTTGTGCAGTAAAACTATCGTTTTGGATTTGGAAATATAAAACATTTGGAACTACTGGCGGGTATTTAATAGGGGTATCTCGTCAAATTCGGACCTGGTCTGTGAGCTATAGAACTGTGATGGGTCAACCGAAACGGTTTCCTTCGATCGCGTACCAGTTTATATACACGATATTAAAATCGTGAATCAAATATCCGAAATACCGAATCGGACCATCTTTTTCATATCGATTTTTTTTGTAATGGAAGTGAATACAATAATTAATTTTAAATTGTGCGATGGACAGTTCTCTACAATATGTGAAACTTAAACTGTTCTCTCCAATAGAAATTGAATTATATGGCTTCCAAAATATACGAAAAAGTGCACAAAAATAGAGAAACGTCAAAGTCTGAAAGTTTTAACAGATGCGCTTTTCGTACCATTGCCATGAATGGGAAACAGCGAGGTGTCCAAATTGGCCGGCGGTCCGAATTGGACCACGTTCCCCTATAACTGTAGTGCATAACCTCAAAAGCGTTTACTCATTTTTTAACTTGTGAACAAAATTGAACACGATTTCCGTAAACACTTAGTGATGTTGTGATTGTGCTTTATTTCTTCTATATTTCGATATGGAGTCTCAGTATTTGTATTTACAATTATGATACACCGTAGTAAAATATCGAAGAAATAAGGCACAATCACAACATCATTACGGAAATCGAGTTAAAATTTGGTCATAGTTACAGTTACAGATAAAAGAAACGCAAACCATGATCAGCGAAATTAAGTTTAAATGCCATCAGCATTTTATTTTGAAATAAAAAGTTTAATACGAAACACAACTATTGACAGGCATGATAGACAGAACAAGACAGAGACAAGACGGAGAAAAGTCGGAGACAAGACAGATATAAGACAGAGCCAAACAAGGCAGACAGAATAGACAAGACCAACAGGATAGACAAAACAAACAGGACAGGAAAGACACACAGGACAGACAAAACAAACGGGACAGATAAGACAAACAGGATAGACACGAAAGACAGGACAAGCAAGATAAATAGAAAAGGCAAGACGAACAGGACACACAAAATAAAGAGAACGGACAAGCCAAACAGGACTGACAAGATAAACAGACTTGGACGTTCTAGGACAAAATTGTCATCGTTGAAGTACAGTAGAAATTCCAATTGACCCAGATGGCTGCCTTGCTGAATTCCGGATGAGGTGAAAAAGTCTTCGGAAACACAATCGTCTATCTTAATGGAAAGCCGACGGTTGCTGAGTTCTAGTGACCTACAGTGAAGCTTTTTCAGTCTTTTTACTCTTGCGTTATTCATGGTTAACTAGTAATCACAAATTGAAGGCCACCATGTGATCACAGTTAGCAGCAATTGCGCGAGTACACGAAATTTCCCATGCCGACAAATAGTATTCAGGTCATTTATTCGTTATTTGTGCATGTTGGATTTTAATGCAGTGTTAGGTAATGAAAAATATTGAATACTATTCTTTAGATTCACCTACGCTAGGCATATAAAAGGATTTTTATATCAAGGAAAGCATTGATTCCACGAGAGAATTTGGCACCCCAAACACCATATTCCACAACAACTAACTAACCAGCCTGGTTGGAGCTCTAATAGCGGTAAGCTCCGATCTCGTTGATATCGCCACATGGTACTATGTTGCACAGAAATCATGCTAATTGGTTATTTACAGTCAACAAGTCTTATCCCGTACAAAAAGCAGGTGGAATTGAGCTTTATATGCCATTTTTTGATATTCTTTATCGATCTTTCTACACAGTTCTGCACGCTCAGTTCAGAACACCACATCGTGAAGTTACATCGCAGGCAGGGATGCCATTATGCCAGGTCTGGCAAAACTTGAGCTTTCAGACTGTTATCACTGAATTCCTTAGACTGATACAAACGTTGTATATTGCTTGACCAGCTTTAGCTGTAAATATTTTATTGTTTTAGTATAGCTAATTTCAATTCTCGATAAACTTACAAAATTTCAGTACCCAATATCACCGATCGTATTCACTTTCGCTAATCGTAAGTTTAGGTTAAGTTTCCTAGGATTAATATTAACCAATTCAACTCAAATAATTTGCTCACAGAATGAAGCTTTAGTTTTTTAAGAATTAATAACTCCACGTTCCAAATCATGGTAAGTTTTCCTTCTTTCCTATGTATTATTTTTATCTCTTCTCCTTTTATTCTAACAGTGGTTTTTTGGCGTCGTCATAGACGATAGATATTTAGTTGTGATTAGACCTGTGGGTACTCGCTGTCACATTTCCCCTCCCGTGAACCGCTGTAGTTGCCTATGTCAGGTTCACCAGGTTTCAAGACGTCGAGTAACGCCAGTTTTACTGCAGGTCGTCTTTCGGTTCCGTTCATTGTTTTGACGCACGTGGCCGTCCGAACTCTGAACAACTTTCTCCACTTTTCCTCGCAACCACTGATTCCGAACTGTTCCGTCCACCACCAATACTAAATCTCCTTCAGCTATCTCCTTGATTTCATCGAACCACTTAGATAGCCTTGAAATCACCGGAATATACTCTTTTATCCATCTTCTCCAAACTTCGTCGGCGAAATGTTGTGCAAGCTTCCAGCTACTTCTTAAGGTTGTTCGTCCATTTATAGGCAGCACCGGCAGCTGTTTCACCCCGTTGGAACTGCCTAGCAGAAAGTGATTAGGCGTTAACGATTCCTGATCCGCTGACTCAAGTGGAATGTAGGTCAGTGATCTCGAATTAATCATTGCCTCTGCCTCCAGTACAACGGTTTCCAAGGTTTCTTCATCCGGTTTGCGAGATGATTCCAGAAAAGCCTTGATTGCTACTTTCACTGATCGAACCATCCGTTCCCAAACCCCACCCATATGAAGCGCAGCGGGAGGATTGAAGTTCCAACGCGTATTTGCATTTGTGAAAATTGGTGCCATAGTAGTGTTGCGTTCTTTCAGTTCCTTGCGTAGCTGTTTGTTGGCTCCCTGGAAGTTAGTTCCGTTATTGCTAAAGATTTCTGCCGGAGCGATCAAATCACCTCCGCAATCAGTGATCTCAGTTTTGGTATTTCGAAACGCTGTCTCATCTCGTTCACTATTGTTTCGCGGTTGGCATGGTTAAAGCGACGATGAAACCAATCTGCGAGGAGGAAGGTTATACGGTTTTGACGAGGAAGTATTGTAAGGTATTTTGCCTCATAAGGTATCCAACTAACAGAGCTAATGCGGCCACGCTATCGAATAACTCCTTGTTCGTCCATAAATGGCCAAGATTGGTAGATTGAACTTGATTTAGTAACACTTGCATGACGATCCTGCGGTACTCCGCGTATTTTGTTGAGTATATCTACTTCGTTGATGAAAACATCGGCTTGCGCCTGTAACCACAGGCATCGTTCTGCCTTTGCAAATTCTTGTTATGTAAACCCGCCACTTTCTCGTAGCTCGATTCGCGTGTTGTAGATAAACCGATTTACAAATGCTTGTGTTCGCAGAAGCCTTTCCCATTTGCTGAACCTATTGCTGTCGATAAGATTAGAGTCAGATGAATGATGCAAAAGGCACACATGCGAGTCTTCTAGTGTGAAAACTGAAAGATCAGGAACTGAGGGCCACAATGTATCAGATTGTAGTAAAATATCAGGACCACGAAACCTGCGGCTTTCTACGTCGATTTTGGGACCAGTTCCCCATTTGGTAGCATCGTTCGCCACGTTCAATTTACTCGGAAGCCATCGCCACTCTGTTGTATTAGTAGTAGACAGAATTTCACTTACTCCAAAGCCCACATACGGAGGATATTTGCGTTGGTTCGAATATATTCACGAGAGAACTGTTTTCGAATCCGTCCATAAGAAACGCTGTGTAATGGGAAGGGAATGCATAGAACATGTGTTGATCAGTAGCCTAGTTCCTAGGACAGCTGCCTGCAGTTCGAGCCTTGGAATTGTTTGCATTTTAAGTGGAGTAACCTTCGATTTAGCCGCTACTAATGATGCTAATGGTCCATTTGTACTAATTACCCGAAAGTAGGCGACACTAGCGTATGCCGATTCACTGGCATCCACAAAGATATGGATTTGCAAGGAAGAATACGTTGCCTGGTTTGCTTCAGGGAAATAGCATCTAGGAATTCGAAGGAACTTTGGGAATAGGTTAACCAAATCTCTCCATCTACCAAAGAGCTTTTCGCTGATGTGATCATCCCAACCGATGCCAGAAGCCCAAATATCCTGCATCAGTATTTTTCCGTGCACTAAAAAAATGCAGCCAATCCCAGTGGATCAAAAAAACTCATGATCACTCGAAGAACTCCTCGTTTAGTCGGTATATACGTGTCCTCGAGAACGTTTCCCCAGCAGCTGTTCATTTCAAATATATATGTGAAGTCGTCACTACTAGGAATCCACTTCATCCCTAGCACCGTTTGCATCATGTCAGTTTTCTCCACCGTCAATTGACGGTATGTTTGTGCAGAGTTCGATCCTATTTGTTCCATTATCTCCTCCGAATTGGACATGAAGTTTCGGATTTCAAAACCCCCTTTGGCATGAATCATCTTCACGTTGCTTCCCACCTGTACAGCTTCGTCAATTGTGCCGAAACTGTCTAGATAGTCGTCCACGTAGTGGTAGCGAATTATGGCTTCTGTCTCTCGGGGGTACTGCTGCGAAAACGCTTCAGCATTCAAATTTTTAATATATTGGGCGGAGCATGGCGAACATGTTGATCCAAATATTGCAACGTCCATTACGAATACCTGTGGTTCAAATTCAATAGTATCGCGCCACCGGAATCTTTGAAACTGGCGATCTGGTTCCCGAATTCGAATACGGTGAAACATTTCTTTGGTGTCAGCTGCCAAAGCATAACGGTACAAACGAAGTTGACTCAGTACTACTGGCAGTGAAGCTATCATATCCGGCCCCTCTAACAAAGCCGCGTTCAGCGACACTCCTTCTACTTAAGCTGCAGCGTCCCAAATCAGACGAACCTTGTTGGGTTTCTTCGGCTTTACCACAACTCCTAGTGGTAGATAGCAGGTGTTTTCAGATCTGGTGGTAGACAACTCACGACACGAAGTTTTATGTGCATATCCTTTATCTTAGTACTCGATGATTTGTTGACGAACGCAGTCGTACAGCGGAGGGTCCTTACCAAGTTTTTTCTCCAACGATTGAAGACACCGATAAGCCATTCCGTAGCTATGGGGAAAACGTATATCATTTTCCTTCCACAGCAGCCCAGTCTCAAAGTCTGATGGGATCCTTTTAGTTAAGCTTTTCAACAAAATCCTTGCTCGTTTATCATCATCCGACTCGATAATAAGCGATGGGCAAGTAACTACGGCATTGTCCACCGCCAAAAATTCACGAACTAGTTCATTGAGCTCTTTATCAGGTTTCGACTCGTCCAGTTACGGTTTGAGAGCAACCATATATACTCCAATCCAAGCGACATTTAGTAGCTATCGGATTATGCCATCCTCCTTCTCTAACCTTCAGCGGGACTGTGAACTTCAGGTTGTCAACACCGATCAAAGCTTTGGTTCCACTTTCTCGTAATCGTTCAACGGAAGTCCTCGAAGATGCGGAAATTTTGCCGCTAACTCATGATAGCACATTGTTTGAGATGGGAGAAATATTTTTTGAAAGTTCATCCGAAATAGGCTAAAATTGCATGCAAGGGAATATTTGTACACAAGCGTCTGAATATTTCTTGATGTGATGCGTTTTGGCACAGTGAGCGTAGTGAACGAATAATGACAAAAATCACGAAAAAGGTGAACATGCTACAAGCAACCTTCCTACTGTTCGAGCATCTGATAACTTGAAACGCTGTGATGTATTGCTCCCAGCAATATCAACTGTAACACGACGGAAATCTGACTCGTACCGCTTAACATTACCACTCCATTGCAGATTTAGTGGCTCAAGTATACCATCAATTTCAAGGTGTTTTGCAACTTCTTCTTCCAATAATGTTAGCTGACATCCTTCATCGATGAACGCAAAAATGGTAACTAGATGAGTTTTACCGAAAAGTGTCAGTGGGAAAATTCTAAATATTGGACCACCATCACGGTGAAGCTGGTCGCGATGACACGTAGATACAGCAGTATTCACCGCCGCTGGGTGTAATAGGGTATGATGGCGCAGTCTACAGCTTTCAATTCCACACCCTTTCCATGTCTTACAGGGCCATCTACCGTGGTAATTAAGGCACGTTCTGCATAACATGCTCTGGTGCACAACCTTCAATCTCTCGTCCAGCGTTAATGATTTAAATCTAAAACAGTCAGCGACCCTATGTTCGTCGGATTTGCAAACAATACAAGTTTTCTTCGGTGATCGCTCTGACGTATTATTTTGATCATTTTCCGTACAGTAAACGGATTTCACAGCATCGGTATGAGTTTGGACAAAGGCTTGCTTTTTTGGTCGTCGACTACCTCATATGCAAGTTCCACTAAAGCAGTCATGAAGTCACCAAAAGTATTCAAATTAGCCTCCGATGTTGATCCTTTGAATGCAGACCATTTTAACCGGTAATCAACGGGTAGCTTCGCTACAAGATCGTGCAGGAGTGCAGCGTTGGATAAGTGTGCATGTTGCTTAGCATTTTTTAAATGTTCTACCACGTTGTCCACCGCATTTCCGAACTCAATAACACTTTCCAAATCGTTTATTTCAAGTGACGGCGATGAACGTATCTTCTCTATCATCGTACGAATTAGTATTTCTGGACGACCATATCTCATTTGTAGGGTTTTAATCACGTGAGGGACACCGGCGGGAGATAGAAGCCGACTACGAACGGTCTCTAAAGCTTGCCCTTTAAGGCTTCGTTGCAACCGTATAAGATTTTCGTCCTGGGAGAATCCGTATGTCACAGTAGAGCGCTCAAAATTATTAATCCAAATCGACCACTCTTCCGGGTCACCGGAAAATGCAGAAAGATCCTTTCCCATCACCTGGCGCGCAGCGATTTGATAGCTTGATGGACCTTCCTTGTGTTCATTTGTCGTTTGCATCACGATCTTGTTCGGAATGGGCAGCGAAGTGAAGTCATTGAAAACGTTTGGTTGCATCTTCTCATCGATTCTATCGAGTGGTACGTACTCAGAGACGTCTAGCGAATTCGGAGCTGCACGATCCTCTAATGTAGGGCAGAGAAGGTTTCCGGTGAGTAAAGGTGATCCGGAATGTTGTTCAACCAAATTCGGGGAACCGTTGCGGTGTAACGTTTTAGATTTCTATCCTGCTTCAGGATTCTGCTGTACCGTGCGCCGCAACCATGCTTCTACCTTTTCATCTGAGTTTGGTTAGCTAGGTCCGATGCTACTTTTACTGCACCCGTATTGAGATAACTGGCGAACAATTTTTGCTTTATTCTCAATTGACTGCTTCCGTATTTCCATCTGTTTTTTTTTTTCGAAATTCTCTCTCCTCGGTCAACTTTCGTTCCTGAAACGCTCTTTCTTCAGCCAACCTTTTCACCTCAATAGCTAATTCCTGGTCCTTCATCAATTTCTCTTGAGCTCGTTCAAGGTCCCTCATTTCCTTTTCCGCTGACAATTCAAGTTCTTGAAGTTTTTGCTGTTCTTCTATGATTCCCAATTCGAGCTCTAGGCGGGCACGCAGGGTCGGCGGAAAGCGTGGGTAGTACTACCCACTCGAAAATAACCGAGTGGGTAATTACCCACACGAAATTTTGAACCATTTCAAAAAATTTAGATGTGCAACGCATGTATCTCGCACTACACACATTTGAAAACATCGATGTACCACAATTCCATTTGAATAAACGAACGTGATTTAATGTGAATGTAATGTAAGCGTGTGCATTGCGAAAAGGGAAAAATCCTTACTAACGGACCCCTCACCCTATGCTTTCTACCCACTCGGGCGAAAAGTGTTTCGCCACCCTGCGGGCACGCTCCCTGACACTGGCTCGCTCGTTCACTACAATCTTTTTGAATTTCCTAGAGCTAGTTTTTCTTCCTGCTATAGATTTGCCTGATTTCTTCTCTGAGCCGGCTGGCACCTTTAAAAGCTTCAATTGTTCCTTTTTCTTCGTTCCGGTCGGTCTTCCCGACTGCTCGGAATCGTCAAGGGGTCCACAGGATTCACAAAACCAATGGCGAGTTTTAATACTTGCATCCACTCTGGCACAGCTGTAGTGAAACCACAACTGGCATGTATCGCATGCCACCATATCTTCCACATGGTCAAGGCAATTGCAAAGAACACAGTTGTATTGTACCTGTGGATCGGTTTCTTTGTTCTGCTCCATAGTAGCGAAAAAACACTTCTGATGAAATTTTCTAAAGAATGTTATCACTGAATTCCTTAGACTGATACAAACGTTATATATTGCTTGACCAGCTTTAACTGTAAATATTTTATTGTTTTAGTATAGCTCATTTCAATTCACGATCAACTTACAAAATTTCAGTACCCAATATCACCGATCGTATTCACTTTCGCTAATCGTAAGTTTAGATTAAGTTTCCTAGGATTAATATTAACCAATTCAACTCAAATAATTTGCTCACAGAATGAAGCTTTAGTTTTTTAAGAATTAATAACTCCACGTTCCAAATCATGGTAATTTTTCCTTCTTTCCTATGTGTTATTTTTATCTCATCTCCTATCATACTACCAGATTTTTAAATTATTGATAATGTTCTTGACGAATTGCAATTTCATTAAAAACAAGAATATGCATTTTGAAAAGCTGGGCAAATATGCCAAATTTAACAAAAAATCGATGGATGGTTAGTTAGTATATCGCTATGAGAATAAGTGGGATCATATAATTCGTTAATATAAACCGATAATATATCAAAAAGAGAAAATTAGATTTTTTTCATTTGATATATCCAATCTAGATCATAAAGTATTTCATGAATTTTCTTATTTGCGTGGTAAACAACTTGAATCAGTTGTTGACTAAAACAGTTCACAAAATAGATCCATAAATACCACAAACTAAAATTACCTCTCGAGTTAAATAAAAGACTTTAAATCTATTTCTATCATATAAAGAAACTCACATAAAACATCAAAATATAAAATATTTTTTTAAATTCATTGTAAACGCATTGGTGACCAGTGTACTTGTATCGATTAAATATGCACAGAACATTTCATATAAAAAAAATCCTAACTGATTCGTTAAATTATGCATTTTTTCGATTATAGAGGTTTTAACCTTAAGGGTTAGAAAAATCTCTTATGAAAAATTTCTACCCCTATATGTGGGGTCGGGACTCGAACCCAGGTGCGCTGCGTAAATACAAGGTAATCGATTTACCAACTACGCTACGCCCACCCCCAAATTATGCGCTATGCCCAATATTATACTTTTCCGTGCGGTAGCAGCAATATCAAAATGTGTCAAACGAATCCCTAAAACATGCACCGTCCGATTTCAGTTAATTGATGCCACAACACAAAACAAATCGAGTGGTATTGTTGTGGTTTGTTTATTTATTTATGTATTTCTAGTCTGCAGTCTAGTTTAGTCTAGAGCACCAAAAATTCAATGATTATATTCCAATGAACAACTGTTCATCTGTTCAATTGAAGGGCCCCCTTAGTTTAATTCTGCACAGGGGTCCCAATTGAACTTAAGACGGTCCTGCACGAGGTACGAGATCATCCGCGGCTGTTCGCATCGTATCATCTGAACTATAATTGGGGCGTCATGAATTAAAACAGCATCTAACTTGTTCTCTTCCTCCGAAAGATGGTCTTGTTACATTTTTCAATCAAAATGATTTCGGATATAGTGGTTGCGTAGTGAGCCCAAGCTATATATAGTTTCTCCGATCCAGCAAAGTTATGGAGAAATCTACGATAAGGGCCAGAAAACCAACTATCAAGATTCACTTGGAACGAAAATTCCAGACGTCGCATTACTCGTAGTGCAGAGATTACATCTAAAGTTGAAAGAGAAAAATGTTCTCTTTTGCTAACCGTTAAAAACTGTAATGATTCGTTCAGTACTTCCCACCTCAAAGATCGTTTTGATAATTGATTTTAACGTCTCAGTCAGAGTTAAAAATATTCAAATTCATTGAATGAAAATTGTTCATATTCAGCCGCATTCATTTTCAATATTCAGTGACGCAGCTGAAAACGTCAAACGAACAAACGCCCATTCATCCATGCACATTTTCATTCGTCTCCGATTATTACACGAAGCAACCGTGCAGCAACGAATCAAACGCTTCAAAGTAGGCCCTGGCACAATGTAAGCGATGATGATTGTTGTTTCATATGTTTTACCGGCATTTGAAAACATTTTTCTAGATTATTAGCGAAATGAATATATTGTACGATATTCAACTGAATGAATAAGATGGATAGTTGAATGAATATTTTTTCTATTCACCGCGAGCCGCAACAGGTTCATTTTCAGTCGTCAACAAAAGGCTTCGATTATTTTTAACTCTGGTCTCAGTTACTCAAAAGCTGTTCAGGGACCCAAATGGAACCCAAAAGATTATTCTCAATTTTTTTCGTGTTGCCGTGTCCTGCTCTAATACATCACAATATAGAAACATCCTAACCTTCTGTATTAAGTAACTTAATTTTTTTTGTCATGCGTAATATCTTCAGCACCCTGTTCTACTGAATCTAAGTGCTAGAACAGAATCAGAATTCAAGTGGCTTGGTTCAGTGTTTATCAAATTGTAAGCGTGTTCAAGAGACCGATGCAAAAGTGGTATGAGTGGAAATGGCGAAAGTAACGACAATCTCATTGACTGTCAAATTATCCAATGCCGCCTGGTGACCTTCTTCGCACTTGGATCCGTACACTGCAAATGGGAAATGGTTCAACGAGCGCCTTGAAGAAATGTTTGTGTCGCACCAGTAAAATATCACTGGTAAACTAAACCAGAGTTCCAAATTAATCTTGCTACTTGGCATTTTAAAACATATAATCAATTGAAAGCGCGCATTTTAACCCATCACTCCCCGTATACGTTCCTTAATTTTTAAATTACATATCTAAATTGCTTAGAGTGTATTATCACGTTAGCTAAAAATAATACCTATCACAATTCGTGAATTGGTGCAAAAGTACAGCGCGCTCTGTGGATTGCTTTGGATGACCTGGTGGACCAAACGGGTGGCAGATCCGAAGGTGATTTCAATTTCAACGCGTTAATACCAATTGAATAATCATCTCGTTTCTCAACTAATCTAGGCACGCTGCTCCAGACGTCACTTGAGATATCATTTTTAGCGCGAAATGCTTCGTGAGAAGTATTCTCAAGACACTGGAAATTTACTGGAAATGGTAATGGTAGGTATTCAATGCTAGCGCAAATATGACGCTTCTAACAAACTCCCTGGAAACTTGACCGGCGTGATTTTTCTAGTCTCATTCACTAGTTTCGAGCCATTAGGTCGAAAGAGAAGTAGTTTACGTCAGATTTACAACCAAAATTTTGATTTTTTCTTGCATTCTTTGGCTAGAAATATTTGACACGTATTTTTTGTTTTCGCTGAATATGATAATTTTTTCAAGTTATTAGTTTTTGAACTTTTGAAGTTTAATAAATTGAACATTTTTCAATCACTGATAACTCGGAAATGATTCGATATATGAAAAATAATATTAAATAAAAAAGTTGCGTTTTCAAATGAGCTTACCGAAAAAATTTCACAAAAAATTAAAATTATATAACTTATGAAATTTGCAATTATTTGAAACAAATTGAATTTTTTTAAAGCTGGACCAAATTTTTTAACATATTTTTTTCTTAAAATATTATTTACACGTTAAAAGGATTGCATAAAAATTCGTATCAAAATACTTTGCGAGATATTACAATTATAAACTTTACACCAAACGCCCATAATTGAAATATCTGGTCAAATACTTCAAGTTCCATTCTGAAATTTTCAAATAATCTTCTTAATATACCTATTTTATGAAAAAATTGTTTTCAGGGCGAGTTATAAAACATTTTTCGCTTCTAACACATGGATACCACCATAAAGTCTTGAATTTGCAGAATGCGAGTCATTCCTCGTCAGATTTACAACTACAATTGTTGTTCTCTCCAAGTTTTTTTTTTGAATTCTTTAGCTAAATGTTATTGACACGAATTTTAGGCTTTGGCTGAATTTGATGTTTTTCAAGTTATGAGTTTTGAAACTTTATAAAGTATTTAATTAAATTTCATAAATGTAATAAAATTGATCATTCTTCAATCCTTGACAACTTAGAAACTATTAGATTAGTTGAAAAAAACATTAAATACTAAACGTTGCGTTTTCGCATAATCTCACCGGAATTTTTTTTCAATATTTGTTTTTGTTATGTAATTTATGTTATCTTCAAATGTTAGAAACAAATACTTTTTTAGGACCACGCCAAAGAAAAAACATTTTTTAGCCTTTTCAAATAATTCAACGCTTTTTCTTGAAAAGGGCGAAACTAACAGTGATACCATTCAAAGAAAATCAACAGTGAATATTTCCAGACTTATTTTTTTTTTATTTTATTCCAGGTTTTATTTCCTGTTTAAGGACTATTGTGTTTTTTACATCCTAGATTGCATGGTTTAGTGATCGAAACCGAAAACTTCATAAAGTATTTGAAATTATTAAATTAAAATTTGTTTTTGCTATTGAAATTGACAAAATGATAGTATTGCGCCTTTGGCGATTGTTTACTTTTTCTGTCCCACCTATCAGCATTGAAGTATCGCCCTTACGTTTATTTACAATAACTGTTCTAAACCACCGACTTCGTACGTGTTTTTTTCAATAGAGATCATTGTTACTATTTACAGCTGCTATCAGCTTGATAATCCTAAAAAATACGAAAATAACAGTTTCGCCTCTAAACTGCTAGCAAAAAAAGTATCGCGCTGTTTGTTTGCATGGAGCGTGGAGGGTGAAACTTTAAATAAACAAACAAAAATACAGTTTCGCCAGAAAGCAATATCGTACAATCAAAATTTTTAGGTTAATTTGTTGCATTTCAAAGCCCTCATTCGCATGTAAGAAAAAAGCCCTATGTTTACATTTGTAAGTATCGCCCTTTTCATAAAAAAGCGTTGAATTTATAATTATATCGAGAAGATAGTGTTAAAATTTCAGAATAGAACTCGAAGTATTTTACCAGATATTTCAATTATAAAAGGCCTATCACTGGGCGTTTAGTGTAAAATTGCCTTGTTTTAAGTTCACAATTGCAATATCTCGAAAAGTATTTTGATATCCACTCCCAAATTGTTATACAATCTTTTTAACATGATTCTTAATATTTTAAGAAAAAAATATGTAAAAAAAATTTGATCCAACTTTAAAAAAATTCAATTTGTTTCAAATAAGTACAAATTTCATAAGTGATATAACAAAAATATTTTTTTTGTATATTTTTTTCGGTGAGCTTTTTTTATTGAATTTTTTTTTCTTATATCGAATCGTTCGCGAGTTATCAATGATTGAAAAATGTTCAATTTATGAAACTTCAAAAGTTCAAAAACTAATAACTTGAAAAAATATCATTCAGCAAAAACAAAAAATTCGTGTCAATTATTTCTAGCTAAAGAATGCAAGAAAAAAATACTTAGAATTAAAATATTTCTCGGTAGCCATATGTTTAAAGAAGGTGAAAACGACACATACTCAGAAATATAATTTATTTATCTTTATTACGTCATCGAAACTCAATAAGCAGGCAGAGCGAGAGAAGATATGTCTCAGCGAATATACGTGCCAACTGCACATGAGAGGATGATGGTGAGGGAGAATATGAGCTTCCAATATTGAGCTGCTCACCACGATTAGGTGCACCAGTTCGACGAATACACATCGATAAATTGGTTGAAAGGAAACGCACACATTTTAACAACTGTGTTATATATGAATATGCTCAACCTGTTCTGATTCTTTGGTGCACGCGTTCTGCTTCTCGTTATCCCCTTACGGTTTGTATACTGAAATGTTTCGAAAAAATAAAACTTGAAAAATATTTCGTTGGTGCAAGCGTGGCTGCCTCTAGTTAACTTGAACATTTCAGCATTTCGGCACACGCAAAAAGTATTATAATGCCAATTCCAATTGAACATCACATTTTGTCAAAGTTTAGGTACTAATTTTTATTTGAATATTCAGTGTTTTGCTTTTTAATTTATTTGAAAATCACAACCCGTGCACTGCACAGGTTGAACAGGTGGACGAGACGTCACTGATAATACGACTTACACTATAGCTCTTTAGCCCACTGGGTTAGAAAAAATAGCATATCCTTAAGTTTCAGCTCTCTGTACACAGGTTAATCTATATATGGAATATCAAAAATAGGGTTACGGAATTGCATTACTACTGGGCAGATAAATATCAAATGATATGAAGTTCCGTAATCGGATTCACAAAGATCACCCGAATAATTCTCAGCACGGTGAATAGTGTCTATGTCATAATTGAATTTGTTGCTTTGTTTTCAACACCGCTAGCAAATTTGGTATGGACGGTCATCGATTTTTTTCGGTAAAAATTAAAACAAACTGCATTTAAATGCATAATGAAATACAGTTTGTTTTAATTTTCACCGAAAAAAATCGATGACCGTCCATACCAAATAATAGAATTTGAAATGTCCAGTCATTGCCCTGACTAGAATACTGCAATTGTGCTTGGAAAAATGCAGCAAATTCTTTGACATTTTCGGACTCACATCCAGCAGAAAAGTCTTTGTTTCGACGCAAATTTGCAAGCTACTCCACTAGTCGGCATGTTTGAATGCAATCCAAGAGTGGTTCTAGACCAACAAAGTCAGTCTCAGCGTCAGCTCTAGCCAATTCATCCGCCCATTCATTTCCAGTAATACAGGAATGACCGGGTACCCATAGAAGGTAGAAATGATTTGAATGCTAAATTCTTCAATTTCAGTTCGACATTCGATTACTAATTTCGATCTTGAATCAGCCGAACTTTAGTACTTGCAGGTCAGTCTGACTGTCAGAGAAAAATAGATCCTTTTACCGCAAATTTCCTGTTGAAGTTCCGATTGTACGCCACACAGAATCGCGAAGATTTCTGCTTGGAATACGGTACAGTATCTAACAAGCGAATGAGATTGGTTTAATCTCATTTCATACCAGCACCGGCTCGGCCTTCCAACAAAGAACCGTGAGTATAACAAACTACGCTTTGTTTAAGTTGTCGCTCTACCCAGTCAGCTCAGTTTTCCACCAAGGTATTGCTCTAGAAACACGCATAAGTCGAACGGGCAAGCCTCTTGGTATGCTGCTACTACGAGTGAGTTTTTTATCCACGACCCGATCCAACTCACTTGGAGATTCAATCACGGGATGATATCAATGAAACCTAGTTCCCAAGCTCTCTTCGTAGAGGTTCCAGTTCGTAGATTTTGGATTACGATATGTGACGATAACCTGGGGAGAGGTCTAATTAATCAAAGACGATCGGATAACGACGGTTCGAGCTCTTTTGGAACGAGCCAGTTCGCCAAGTCAAGCGCAATATCGTTAGAGCAGAGGGTTACATCAAACATCCCTTCTCAGCCAGCTCGTGCAAATGTTGGACGATTTCCTACATTAAAGGGAGCGTCTTGTGTAAAGTGCTCAAACCGAAGGTTATGTTGGTTTACGATTTTGAAGGCAACGTAACAATGGATCTTTTTTATAATGTTAAGATTTTATACATTCATTGTGCACGAAAAACAATATTTTCAGTCATGCAGAGCCATACATACGAGCGTTCCAAGAGTAGACTTCCAACCATTTCCACGTCGAGGCCGCGGCGAACTCGATAACTCTCGAGAAAATTGTCTGATTCGGGAAATTCAATAAGTTTTGTAAAGCTTAGACTTGTGGTTATTTGATGAACCACAAAAAATAGAAAAAAGTTCGAGTTTCGTAAAATGGATTCGCTGAGTTTGATCCATTATTGCAGCCTGCAAACAGACGTAATTGGGTCGATTCCGTCGCAGACACCCATCCGTCTACCACAGAACTTGAAGGTCAAGACAGCGATCTTCTCCGGTCAGATAACAACCTCTAAATAAGTCAGACCAACTGGAAGGACATCCTGTATCCGTTAATCAACTAAATACAATAAATGTATATGTTCTTCCAAAGTGAGACATACAGATGCTGCCCTCGTGTAAAATGCACCCCAATTACAAGCGTTTGCTTCCATCACAACTTGATCTAGCAGCGTTCAACCGCCAGGAGGCAACTTGAAGAGACATCTTAAAATCTACTATCAGAATGTGAGAGGACTACGTAATGAGCTGTTTGTCGCTGCTTCAGATGTTGATCTTGATGTTATTCTTCTTTTTTTTCAATTTGTTTATTTGATAAGGCACGTATGCGTTAGCTTAAAGGTGCCATTTTTCATTGTTTTACATTTTGAATTTCTTAAAACTAGGGGGTTACACATTTCAATATTATTTTGTTTTATATAATGAAACTAAAAAAACTTTACAGCTAACTTATACATATAAAAGAGGGGATAATATAATATTCGTAAAATTAGGGGGGCGGGTCATTTTGTGTGTTCTTTGTATAGTAATTCACTTTATGATTTTTAGAAGGGAGATTGTAGGAGAAATTAATTATTAACTAAGCGGAACATTTTACAAGCTTATTAACTAGAAATAACTAGAGAGAGTGGTTCAAGATTAGGGGGAATTAATTAGGGCTATTTTAAAGTAGTGGTACTGTTGGGAATTTCTAAACGAGATTAAATATTGATCAACTAAAACTAGAAGATACGGGGGCACATAAATTTTTGGGAAGATATTCAAGGGGAGAAGGGGATGAAGTCATACATCTGTGTATCAGAGACATGGGAGATGTTATTCTTCTGTCCGAAACGTGCCTGATTGATCAAATCAACTCGCTCCAATTATTTGGCTCAAGGTAATCGGTATATCGTAACGATCGTGATCCTAATAGTGCAGGAAAAAACGTGGTGGTGATGCGCTCATTGGAGCCTCTAACCAACTCTCAACCAAACACAAAAATGATACACAGCTCGAACAGCCCTGGGAAAATATTCGTGGCCCATTATACTCTGTGTGGGTGTAGTATATATTCCCCCCGATTACGCAAGTGATGTAGAAATTATTCCAAAGCATATAGACTCCTCACTTGACATTGTAACTTCCATTGAACCCAACACGACACGTCTACTATTTGGTGATTATAACCAACATGGACTGCTTTGGAAAAGTACCCCTTCCGAGTATGCTTGGTATATAGTTTTCATTTATTTGTCCCGTTTCACTGTTCATTTTGCCACATTAATACATGTGCTTCAGGTTAAACGACAATTTATCTGTGATTGTAAAAAAAACAACAATCAGTGCAAATATTTCAGATAATCTGTAAAACAATTAATATTTTTGAGATTTGCACATGGCTTTCTCAAGACATGCTACATTTTCAATGTAACCGTGACCGATTCTTGTACACAACCCTTAATTCGCTTCATTAAAAACATATTACGTAACGCTCTAGCGCACTCCTCTCCCTTATATGTCACGATATGTGACATTTTGTTATATAATTCCTTCCCTATAAGTGTTACGTAATTTATGAATGGTTCCAAGACCAAAAAAAGTCATTGAAAAGTTTACATTATTTTAAATTGTTCAAAACAATTGTTATTAATTTTCGCAAATAAATTATGTTTCGCAAAAAAATGGGAAGGAAATATCATCACTTTTTTAATTGTACAAAGAATTAGCAGTTTCAATGCTACCAATTGCAAGAAAATAAATACAATCCAAACTCATGTAAAGAAAATCAAATATCAATAATTTCCAAAATAATTTGAATTTTGAAAAGTTTTCGAATTATACTTTTTGTTTATCGTTACGAATTTTAAAAAAAATAGGAGAAAAATTCGACCGACAAAAAATGATTGCGCACTTGGGAGATTTTGATTCAGGTTATTTAGCACTCCACAATTCAATTCTGATGTTCACCGATTTTGGATGAACAGAATGAGTATTCACAAGCGGTGTTCAGCAAAATAAGCCACGGGAGAAACCCCAAACACCCCATCACCGTAATGATAGAGGATGTACATGTTGTTCATCACAAAGTTACCCGTCTGATGGGATAAGAAAAATTCTTACGAAAATTCCATGTCCCTAATCCGAAGGGCCCCTAATTAGGAATTAGAATATATTGGCTTAAATGGCACGTTCCCCGTATGTAGTCGGGGATTTGTGCCTAATCCGAAGGGCTCCTAACAGTCACACCTACTGCCAAAAATACATGCAAAACCAGTGTCTATGCGACCAATCTCATCCAAAATTTGATTGCCCACCGAAAAGATTGCTGCGTTGCTGGTGGATGAAATGACGTTACCCATAAAAAGAGTATAAAATTTGTAAACTTTGCTGAAGGAACTGCTCCGCCAAGGTGCCTATCGGGGTCAACCTTAAGCAGACTCTTCAAGCCTAGCAGATTTATG
This sequence comes from Topomyia yanbarensis, assembly GCF_030247195.1. Taxonomy (NCBI): domain Eukaryota; kingdom Metazoa; phylum Arthropoda; class Insecta; order Diptera; family Culicidae; genus Topomyia; species Topomyia yanbarensis. The sequence continues at coordinate 122,332,657 of NC_080671.1, read as the reverse complement.
AAAGGATTTCGATGAATTCATGGGACCATTTCGCAGTTTAACAGTTGCCATCGAATAATCTAGTGAATGGCTTAGCTGAAAACTGCAATCATAAAGGATAAGCGATTGCAGTTTTCAGTTCACAATAAAAGCCTCTTTTGATCCAATTAAAACATGCAACTTCGAAATAATGCAGACCTATTATGACTCACAATTCTGTAGCATTTTCTTTTAACTTGCATATCAACGCATGAAATCGAAAGTATGTTACTAAGAATATTATCCGCTAGTGAATCGACCTATGCATTCTTTCAGTCTAACTTTAACCATAAAAACGATTTGCTGAATTCGAGAATATCACAATCCCTGTTTTGCAACTAAATAACAAATTGCATGGGATAACAAACCTTGCATTTTAACTCTGGTAACTATTAACATATCGTCGTGCCGAGAAGAAATGAGTTGCTTCTTATCCGAGTATATCGAAGGCTGCACATCAAAAAGACTGCCCACTCATTACTTTATACACTACATCAGTACAGACACTTGTGGAGCCTCATTTAATATAGTTATTACTCAATTATATTCGGAGCAGTACGGAAATTTGCCGAATACTCAATAGAGACATCCAGCAAATATTTGAACTAAGATAAATAAGTCACCTTTGCAGGTCGCTAAAAGAATCATCTAAAGTCTTGTTACTTTTTATTGTAACCATGTTTCTACGTCTAGTTTTATCTATTATTTTTATAGTGTCTATATTTGTTCTAGTTTCTAGTCTGTTTTGAGTTTTGTCCATCTAAACCTTAGTGTGTTGTTAGTATACAAATTGTAGAGTGAACACTAAAGATGGTCGGATTTCATTTTTTTCGAACCCGAAACCGACCCGAACCCGAGAGCTTGAAAATTTAAAAACTTGAACCCGACCCGAGCCGGAAAATTGAAAATTCCAAAAACAAGAACTCGACTCGATCCCAAACATTTCAAAATTTCAAAACCCGAACCCGAAAATGAAAATTTTGTAAAAACCGATCCTGACCCAAACCCGATAATTTCAAAATTTAAAAACCTGATCCCGACCCGAACCAGAAAATTTATAATTTGTGAAACCCGATCAGAACCGGACTTGTTAATACGGAGATAATCAACAAAAGATCCCGAAGATTTTTAATTTTAGGCACCCGAATTGGATCCAAGGCTCATCCGAAAGAATTATAGAATCACTCGAACCTGAAGTAGCGCTATACGCGTTCAGCTATATCTGCCTATGGCAAAACGAATTACTAGCGAGAGGAATTGGCAATTATTTTTACTAGTAGCTGTAACCCGGTGCGCTTCGCTACACCTATCCGGACTCACAAAACGAAATAGTTTAAATATATCAAAAATAACAAATACTTTTATTAAAAAGGAAAAACTTATTGTAAATCTCGCGAATAGATAATGTTCTTGGTTTACCCATCTGGAGCATAATTAAATGAATTGGTCGGTTTTTCTACGCAGAAAAGTTTGAAAACCGTTGGTATCATTCGAATTCGTGATAGCAGTACGTCTGCTTCTTTATATTTTCTAGTTATAATAGTCGCTTAAATGAAACTTTTCAACCAAAGCACAGTCGTGGTGGATCGATGTTGCGCAGTAACTAATAGGCACACGAAGTTTCAATTGAAACACTTGCGATGGAAAGCCTGGTGAATCGACTGAATTAAAAAATTCAACGGGATAATTCATAGATTTGTATGTCCATCGATTTTATTTCGGGTGACACAATTGAACAATATTTCTTTAAATATCATAGCAAAATACTGAAAATTGACCCAGTTACAGCGAATCTTGTTTTGCGGTTTACATCATAAGTCAAAATATACCAGAACAATCATTTTCAATGTTTGCACAGTTCTTCTACACAACCCCAGGTATTATTCGAAACTTTTTTTGACATTTGAATTTTTCGTAGCATTCAGAAGCTAAAATGCGAATTTTGTTAAAAAAAAATCATCTAACTTGTTATTGTAGAAATAATAATTAATGATGTATTGATGTGAAGAACTGTGCAAAATTTCAAACAATTTGGTTGAGTAGATTTTTAGTTATGGTGTACATCGCGTGTCTCCTGAAGTTTTACTGTAACTCACCTAATTTTCAATATTTTTGCGGTGAAAATTTCGGAAAATGTTGCTCAAATATTGCATTATTGACTGAATAGACGCGGTACCGATAAAAAAATTGTTTTAAGGACTATATTTTTTTCATCAAAAATGCCTACCCCCTTTAGCCAGAATTGATTTCATCAGTAGGTGTGGAACAACGGGTGAAATTTGACAAAGATCGTCGACCACTCCACCAAATCTTTGGTAATAAAAATTGAATATTCGATTGCTTCCTTTTATGTATCATCGTGAATTCGTCCTATACGACAGTGTTGCATTCTTTCAGCGCACAGAGGAGTAACTGGGGTCAATTCCTGGGCAAAATTATTTGTTGCTGCTATTGCTTTTATTATGCCTTAATATAACCAAAAAAATAGACTAAAATTGGTTTTTGAAACAATTTGGCATCTATCCACCTACCAGTGCATAGGTCAATTTTCTATATCCTTTCGAACACTAGTAATTTCGAGGTGATCTTTGTGAATACATTTGGTTTTCCAGTTACAAAAACAGTTGATCAGTGGAAAAGGGGGAAGAAAAGGGACGCCTGTGAATATTTTCATAGAAATACATTTTGAAAAACATAGTACTTGGCCCTACAGCATTTAGGTGTACCTCAAATTACTAAAAATTTCAATATTTTCAAATCGCTTGGAATCTGTGGATCGGACAAGGTCGAAAGAGTTCGAATGTTTTTCAGATAGATGGAATCTACTTTTGTAATACTGCTTCAGAAACTTTGCCGGATCTCACCGTATAATGTATCTTTTTTATCATTCAAATTTGGAATATAATGTTTAAAAAACTATTTTTTTAAAGTTGATGCAATGCACAACAACACTACTATTTTAGTTGGTTTGAGCCTAAAGTTATACAAAAGGCTGTGTTCTACTACGTTTGTAATAATATTGTCTTACTTAATACAGTCATAATCACTAGAAAGCGATATTGCTGGATATATAATTAAAATGACTAAAAAACCCCTTAAAATATCACCACTTTGCATCCAAGCAAAAAATCTTTAACAATTTTTGACATACTCCTAATTTGGCCACGTTATTCAGCAGGCATTTAGGTATGTAAAAAAATATAACGAAATAGAAAATCGAAAAAAAAAATATTTTGGTTATTGGCCAGGAATTTGTTCTAGTTACTCCTCTGTGCAGCGCTTTGTTTATACCCGAATTTTCATTGATATTGTCAGTGGCGTTTTCGGTAAGCGATAGATTTTGTGGGTATTTTAGGGCAGAGTTGTTCGTCCATCATCCAGCAATGTTGATTCTGCTTCAGATGAAGCAAGTGCAATTTTCTATTCAATTTTCAACCTAATTTAATCTTCGACGAATTCATACAATTCGTCAGTATTATATTGTCATTCGCGTAAAAGTTCTCTTTCAAATAAATTCTTGCCATTTCATTTGTGTACTGCTAGACCTAAATGCAATAAAATTTTATATTTTTATATCAATTGATAGATAGTGCTTCAGAAACCCTCCCTCTGCTTCAGATTCCGAAACCATCAATCATGCCCACCTCCCTAATGGAAGAAAAACGTATGCCAAATAAATTATATATACCTAAAAAAAATCTTCAGTGCACCCGCCCTTCCCCCTCTCCCCTTCCTCGGCTCAGATACCCAAACCACCAACATCATGCACAATATTCACCCCATGACCATCTTCTTGGTGGAATGAATACTTATGAAAATCGAGTTTGTCGATACTAATCACATTGAATGAATAGATAAGGATTCCCTGTCAAAAAAAATGCGGACGAACATAGTCAGGCGATTTAAAAAGTTTGACGTTTGACTCAACTCGCCTGTGCTAATTGCCCCTAGGAACAAATGCAATTTGCGAATGCGATTTAAAGGCAATTTCAATACTTAGACAAATTTTCTGGCGGCTGAAATGGACTTGGTTGTTTTTTGCGTTTTTCAAACATGGCGGTTCATGTTTGGCTTAAGTTTAATTTTTTTTTTAACAATTGGCGTGTTCCCGCTTGTATTTTGTTTGTTTAGTGCACTTAATTTAGCCAACGAATGTGGAAAATTGTGGAATCGTGTGAAAGTATAGAGGAACAAGATCTCGGAGTCTAAATGAAAGTTAGATTGTGGTAAGTTTTGATGTGCAATACGACTTTCACCATCGATTCTTCCTATAGTCTGGTGGTGATTACCTAGTGTACCGATAAATTTATGTGAGTAGATAGTGAATCCGAAAATAATCATTATTTTTAATTTTCATATCAGGCAACTAAGGGCGATTAAATGGCGCGTTCCCTGGGCGATTTAGGGGCGATTTAAGGGCGGGTAGAGCGGCAAAAAAATGACGGCGGCAAATCGCCCAAATGTTGCATATTAAATAGCCCCCCAATTGCCAGCAAATTGCTGGCAAATTGTAGGGCAATTAGCGCATCCGAGTTGGCAAATGTTGCTAGCCAGCAACTTGCCCTTTTTAACTGAGTTACTTCAGAAAACTAACCCCCCCCCCACTTTCATGGTCCATCCGACCCATCATGGCCACCTCCTTAGTGGGAGAAACACATATATCAAATACTGTAAGGAGATATAAATAATTTTTTAAAGCTCTGGTTCACCCACTCGCCCCACAAAACATTACCATGAACATCCTCTTGGGGAAAAGAATACGTATGCCAAATTCCATCATGATCGGACTTGTAGTTTAGATATAAATATAAATATAAATATAAATATAAATATAAATATAAATATAAATATAAATATAAATATAAATATAAATAAAAATATAAATATAAACATAAATATAAATATAAATATAAATATAAATATAAATATAAATATAAATATAAATATAAATATAAATATAAATATAAATATAAATATAAATATAAATATAAATATAAATATAAATATAAATATAAATATAAATATAAATATAAATATAAATATAAATATAAATATAAATATAAATATAAATATAAATAAAAATATAAATATAAATATAAATATAAATATAAATATAAATATAAATATAAATATAAATATAAATATAAATATAAATATAAATATAAATATAAATATAAATATAAATATAAATATAAATATAAATATAAATATAAATATAAATATAAATATAAATATAAATATAAATATAAATATAAATATAAATATAAATATAAATATAAATATAAATATAAATATAAATATAAATATAAATATAAATATAAATATAAATATAAATATAAATATAAATATAAATATAAATATAAATATAAATATAAATATAAATATAAATATAAATATAAATATAAATATAAATATAAATATAAATATAAATATAAATATAAATATAAATATAATACATAATATAATTATAAGAATAAGATAAGATAAGATTATTATTAAACGTCGCATTTGTAATGTTCTGAGAAACTTTTAAATCGTCGATATCCTGGAAAGTAGGATAAATCAGCGGCCAACGCATGGGGAAACAAGAGGTATAATGATGACACATTCAAACAACCGTCGTACTTAACCAAAATTTCTAATTTTTTATCGAAAGCCATTTCTGCAAGAGTAGTTTTGTATAATTTATTACATATATTAAGTTAAGCTATGTCAATTGGCAATTCGTATTCGACAGTTTACACGACGTCGCCCGCGTTACTGCTTGGTACGGTCAAACTTGGGTCGAAGGGTGTCAAGATGCTCTGACGCGTTCTTGATGTCACATCATTAGCTAGTGCGGTATGCACGCCAGTAGAGATGCTTCGACATCTCCAATGGAGTTCTTGGAACGACTCCAAACTTCTACAAATTCGCTCATGGCTTGACAGAACACACAATATTTTGTACGATCAATTTTTTTTAAATCGTGGAAGTTCATGTATTTTCATGAAGGAATGCCGATGTTGCAACGGCCTAGCCCGGGTACAATCTTATAGAAAGTTCTTGTTTCATATATGCACCACTGATTTGATAGTGGCGCTAGTATACGATTACCATATGAGTACTATCGTTGATAGATTGTCTCTACTTTCCGTAGGTTTTTACTTGCTCTCTCATGAGTACACGTTAAAAAATAAAATAATTAGGGCAGTTTGCGAATCTGAAGAGAACAAATTTTATACTTGAATAAAAAGTACAATATGAGCATCAGAAAATATGACGAATTCAAGCGATTCAAAAGTGGTAAAATTTAGTACGTTTATACGTGTCATCCATTCGTATCACGAAGTAAAGTTAAACACTACAAAACGAGGTGTTGTGTATATACGTAAACAGCGTCAACAAATGATTGAGTGCGATCTGTTCAAAACCCGAACTTGACCCGAATCCGAAAATTCCAAATCCGAATAATCCAAACCCGAAAGTTTAAAATTTCAAAAACTCGGACCCGACCCGAACCCGATAAATTCAAATTTGAAAACCCGGAACCCGACCCGAACCCGAGAAGTTCAAATTTATAAAACCCGAACCAGGCCCGAAACCCGCCGGGTTCGATTCGGGTCCGGGTTTCGGGTCCTAAAGCCCGAACCTAACCACCTCTAGTGAATACCGTACACTATAAAATGTAATATGTCGAAATATCTCTTTCTATTAACTAATTTGTAGAATTTCTCTTTTCCGATAACAAAACCGTTCTCTCGGGGTATACGGGATTGTATGGTAAAAATCCGTTACAGCAATATTTTCGATAAACCGAAGCTTTAAAATATGCTTCTTCAATTCCCGGACGTAGCTTTATAAACCTAATAACGTTATACTAACGGATTGAGCCGTGTTAAATGAACAAAGAAACAAAAATTGCGAAGCATGCAAAACGTCACCAACTAATTCTACTAGGATATTTTCCTTCAGAGTTAGATGGATTTGACTTCCAACGGTCGTTCTCGGCCAATCTGTTCAACGCGTCGTGCGGCATGCAATGATAGTAAATGTAGTATCATCTCCACCTATCAACTTGTTATCTAATACCTACAATTTGCACCAGTTCCGGCGAATCAAGCCACTGATCGTGTGTTATCTTGTTGGAAAGTGTGTGCTAAGAAGGCTTGATTTTGAGGGAGATTGTTTCAGTGCACAGTGAGCCGTAGACACAACCTAGCGAGACAAAACAAACATTTCCTGGCAGTGTCCAAAAACTATTGTGCTCAAAGGAAGGTCTAGATACTTCGGACAAAGTTTTATGAAGATCCCATAGCTCTAGAATATAAGTTCAAGAATCTTCTGATTTGTTATCGTTAGATTTCATCGGTGGCCCAATAGACAGTAAGTTTAAATGGCCAACACCAGTGGCGATGGGGTGTATGTGAACAAAAATTATCAAAAGTGTAAATATGAATTATGCTAAAAACTTTTTCTAATATTCGAGTTAAAAAAATGCAAAAATTTTTTTTCTGTATTATTATTTTATCTCACTATCTGTTAATCTGATTGAGATGAGTTTCTCATTTGGACTAAATCAGGGAGCACGATTATTTTTTTCGGAATTTTATGCTGAATCGTTTGAAATGCTTTCTTTCCCATTGTACAACAGTTTAACCAGATTGACACTGGTTTACGGACAAAATGTCGAAAGACAAAAGGTCGAATGGACAAAAAGTCTCAAGACAAATGGTCGAAAGACAAAAGGGCGAAAGGCCAAAAGCTCGAAAAGGACAAAAGGTCGAAGAGAAAAAAGGTCAAAAGGATAAAAGATCGAAATGGATAAAAGGTCGAAAGAAACAAAAGGTCGAAAGGGACAAAACGTCGAAAGGGACAAAACGTCGAAAAGAAGCAATATTGAAAGGCATTCAACGTAAGGGACCTTTTCACGCGGTTTCTTATTCCATCGCAGTATTTCTTAACATAGTGTTTTAATTAGAATCATAACTGAATGTAAACAACCAAGACGATCAATTACTGGTGTTTACTCTTTGCCATTTTTCAATAGCATTTCATTAATAACCATGTATTTCTATTTCCTTAGTTCGTTACTGTGTTGTGTTTAAATGGAGTAGACCATTCCTTTTTATTTTTGCCTTCTCAGACTACTATTGACTGTGTATTGCTCTGTTTTCATGGTGATTTGGGGCCTTTGAATTAGTTCGGAAATCTGCTTCGTTGCCGTCTGTTATCTATCATTCATCAGCCGTTTCATACGCAGCTATACTCTCTTCAAGTAGTATCTCCTCAACTTTGAAACTGGCGCCGGTTTTGGCAGTTTCTAAATTTAAAAAAAAAACTGAATAATGCTATATTTTTGAAACTACAGAAAATCGATTTTAACCTATATGTTAATGTTAAACAAGTAATGAATTCTACCATGAACTTTAAATTTGCTATAAAAATTTTAAATCATGAAATACAATAATTTGAATTTTTATTGGTGTTTTTCCTTCTTTATAACATGAGCTGTTTTCTTATATGATGATTGATCTACCAATTATATTCCGTTCTCAGTGATGATTTGCGATTTGGGGTTCAACACATCGTATTTTGATCGCCTGTCACAATTAATTGTGCAGAAAATAGTACTGAAATATTCAATAGTGCCAGGCAAAAAATATGTTCGATGAAGCTAGGACGGAACTGCTTTAAAGTTAATTACATAGCCAGCGTAATGCGGTGTAATCGCATAACTGAGGCCAAGAAGCCGAAGCGGCGCAAAGCCACTGAGGATCCGCTGGACAAGGTGGCCGCCGACCCGCCGTCGGAAGCGGCGGCCCCTCGCAAGCAAACCTGTGATCCACTCATTTGCCCGGCTTACTCAACCATAGGGTCGATAAATTAGTTTAGGTCCGACTGAGTGAAGCGACGTCGGACAGCACACGAAATAAAGCGATGTGGTGTAGCCACATTAGGCGGAAGTATTGATATATTTATTTATTTTACTCTTCTGCTTTAAAAATGATAAACTAGCTATGATTGGTATGCGACATTTTTATTCTATATATAATATTGCTAAACGATTTTTGTTTTTATTGTAATATACAGAGAAACATAACAATATAATATAAACTATATTCCTAAGATAATGATACTTTCAAATTCACGTTGTTTGACTTGTAGTCTGCAAGATATAGCTACGGATCTATCTGCTTTAGCATTTCCCAGTTCACTGAACAAGCGGTTTAAGCGCCACCTCTTACGAGGACCTCTTGGTACGTTCAAGGTTACCCGACCAGAAACCCAACCCCAAGACGGGTAAGTTTTGCTAAATTTTGGGGGAAACGAAACGGCAGACGCAAAAGCCGAAGTGTACTCCATCTCACGGGATGATACCAAGCAATAATCAAAAGATCGCGACTAAACTACTGGTTATCATCACAGGCAGAGTCCCCAATAACTACCAATAATAAGTCAGCTTCCGAAACCAGAGTGGCTGTTAGGCTGTTCACTTCACACCTTTAAAACGTTGACCACTGCTGGTACTGCGCTGCTTGCACCAATTTTGATTGCGCTGCCTTGCGCGAGAGTGTTGTTAAGGTCCTAGCTTGGAGTTCGGTAGCTGCTGGTAGTGTCGGATCTCCGCAGAGCGCACCAGAAACAAAATACGGATGCAACGATCCGGCGGACGGCGTTTAGCGGTGCCGCCTTACGCACGTGGCGGAGCGTCTTTGTCCGCACTTCTTATCACCTGTAAGTCCACAATCCGCGCTATAGCAAACAGAAAACGACATGGATAGAAAACGTCGTTTGGTTTGTACGCAAGCAGAACATTTGTTCTAGCCGCCTGGTATTCATACTTCATCTTAGGAGATGGAAGAAGTGAACAGCCTATATTTACAAAAGGAACTGGAGTTTCTGAATTGGAACTCTGATACACGCGTTTCCTACATAACATTGGCAATCATTCAAAGTTTTATCTATGAATATATTGGCTCTGATATTTAATTTTTAGTTCCTGGAAGGGTACTTTAAGAAAATGAAACGTTAAAAATTTGGTTTCGACTTTAAAGTTATCCGACCTTTCGTCTTTCGACTTTTTGTCCTTTCGACCATTTGTATTTTCGACCATTTGTCTTTCGACCATTTGTCTTTCGACCTTTTGTCTTTTCGACATTTTGTCTTTCGACCTTTTGTCCTTTCGACTTTTTGTATTTTCGACCATTTGTCTCTTCGACCTTTTGTCATAGATTCTGTATAAATATAGCTGCTGCATTTTATTTAAATTTCTCCAATGTTATTCTTGAAAGCAATTTTTTGTCGAAAATCAGAAGTGTTCAAAGGATTCAGTCACACGCAAGTCCAGTGCTAGCGTCCGGGTTGTCAAATACAGAAAAAAATGAGAGGGGTTTGAATATAGTGAAAATTGAATTGATGGAATTGATTGAAATTGATGATTTGAAGAAAGTGAACAATCTGGTTAAACATGAAGAAGTAGATCAGAAAGATGCATTGTGTAAACTCATCAATTGCAGTTTAATAAAACCATTTATTGTCGCGCTTATAATAAAATCTCACATTGCGGGCGTCTGAAAGGCGCATCAAATATAGCCGCAGTTGCTCCGCAAGCAGATTTCAGTGGAGCTTTATTTTTCTGCCAGCTGTGTGCTTTTCGAAAGCTTCAAGGAAAAAGCTGCCTATACATTTATATAGGCGGCTGTCACGCGCCTATCTCAATTGAGCTTTCATATAATCGCATATCGAGCGATTATTCTGCAAGGCACAATAACCAGTGCTCTACAAGTTGATTGTATAGGAGGCGGTCCAGACCCCTCGGGCCCCTCCCTTGGATCCACCACTGTCAAACGCTGCAAAAGACCCCACAATTCATATGTGTTATGATGTCCGGCCCGTTATTGTTGTGTACTCAAATAGTTCAGTACAACACTAAATTATACCGAAAAGTAGGTTATTTTTTTACGTTTTAACGACATTCAATTAGCTAGAGATTACTGGGTAGGGAAAGTTATGAAACTTAGAGCCATAGTACTCAAGTGAGAGCAAGGATGTGAAGTAAACAGATCGGAAAACTAGAAGTGACAGGGTCATTAGAACAGGCATAATATCGTACGGGCTTAATCTTTGCCTTCTGATAATGAGGGTCGAGCTTAGGCAAAATAACTACGAATCACCCGAGTTCTCTAACATGTGTCCTGATAAATTTAGACGTATCTATCTTTACCGTGACAACCGGTTGTCCCGATCCTACAATCAATCATGGCGTACAAAGAGTGCATAAAAATACAATGAATGCAATCAGAAACCGCAGTTATTTCGCAATGATTGACTTCTTAGTGGACCCCAGCCGGAATAAATTACAAAATTCTTAAACTTTTTTTTTTGATTCCTTTCTTTCCAAATTTGACAGCTAGGCACACCCTACTACTACACTCACACCAGTTGATCCCCTCCCTGCGATTATCAATTCAGGAAACTTGTTAGAATAAATTCGCGCAAACAATTTTAAGCGAAATTACGTCCCACTGTAGATTGCAATTTTCTGTGTCAAAACGATAGCGAAGGTGAACCAGCCATTTAATATGGCGATAGCTTTCAGCTCAGTTTGTTATGATCTGGGCAGTGGTCATTTGGTGGGGATAACCCACCAACAACGGATGTTTTCAGATTCATCAGCTGATCAGTTGGGCAGCCCAAGGGGGTTTGCTAATTGAAATTTTATGCCATGTAACTTTTTGCACATCACTGCCACGGACGATTTTATGCACCCCATCAGTACGGTTTCGGACATGTCCCAGTGAGCAGTTGCTAGTTAGCTTGGGCGCTGTGTGTGCAAAAGCGAGTGCCGGTTGACTTTCCGATCGTATAACCTAGTGAAGGTCTGCGTGCTGAACGGGCACAATCGTATCCTTCGATAAGTTGGTCGGCTATAAGCTACCGGAGGTCACGACCAAACAGTTTAACCTAAAATCATACACAATGTACAAAGTTTCAATCTGCAAATGACATCTCTAAGCTGAGTGTAGAATAGACATCAATAAATCAATCTGAATAATTACCTATATCAAAAATGGAGCAAACTGTTCCGGAGACTGCTTCCGGTGTCCAACAGCAAGGGAATGTCAAGAACGATCAGGTAAGAAACGTCCTTCATTTAGCATGTAAAGTACGGTTTAGCTATCCAACCATGCGGAATTTGGGAGGACAGTACGGATTTTGGACGCGCGTCAGGAAAAAATCCCTGTACGGATTGGACCGGAATTTTTACGGAATTTTCGACCTCAGTGGAAGCAGAAGTACTCTCGGGACAAATTCAATTCTGATCGAGCAGTTTGGTACAGATAAGGAAAATAGATAAAAGTGCAAGTTACATGGAAACGTAGGCTACGTTACGTAACTTTTTATTCAGTAGACAATTAAATGGCAAATTTTGAAAACTTATCACAGAAGGAAATACTGTTGAAAGTTTATATTATTGGATAACTTGCTTGATCAAATTAAGCAATAAAGGAAAATTTTTAAGCTTCCTCTTCAGGGAACAAATTTACCCCTGAAAATGATTCGATCCAGCATCGAAACGTCGGAGTAATTACAACTTAAGTTTTATCAATAACGCTAACACTGCCGAAATAATTCCAGTTTAAAAATACGCTACAGTCGAATTCTTATAATAAAAGAAGATTCGTAACAAATTGTGCTATATATCAGGGTTCGATGCTAACGAGATGTACCTTTAAGGTTAATTTGTTATGATCCTATGATCGTCCATATTTACTGAGGTAAGATGTCATGTTGAGGTTTTTTATTTCTATTTCAGTTAATGGAGTAATTGTAATTTACGTAGATTATCATGTTGAAACAAAAAGAGAATTTTTGTTTTGGATTTCCCACTTTAGCCATGGCTCCTTGGAAATTATGAACATCCTGTATCACATAAAATTGGTGTAGCTATCCTTCCAATTCCTATTGGCATTATGTAAACTACATGCGCCAATGTGTTTTCGCGTCATCTTCGCTGTTACTGTGGGAGATTCGGAGTGATCTCTACCCATGATGACGAAAGTTCAAACATGGCGTGTGTAAGTGAGCATGAAAAATCCCGGATAATATCTGGTGGCTATTTGGAAACACTCTTTGTGAACAGGCTGTATGACCGACGGCTTAGCGAAAATGTGTTCGTTGATTGCTGATACTTCAAATGTTGCACAGCTAACTACCAATTACTCCATTCTTTTAAATTTCGATGCACTAATTTTCCGTTCTCACCGATAAAACCTTTCACAGGTATTGAAGCCTGCATGATAGTGTTCGCTAACGGCAAGGTATCTCCAACGACCAACTCGATGGAGGTCGATTTGGATATATCTGCGGTGGTACAAATAATGCCGATAAGTCCACTTTTCGATACAAATTATATCCATCTAATACAACTGGCACCGGGAATGTCTTCTTCCGGACCAAATATAACACATTTAACATCATCGATATATGCGGGATCTAACTAAACACTCGGCCATGTACGAAGAAGTCTTATCTATGTAACCGCCTGGGAAGTAGAGGTTGATGGTGTAGTCTCCTACGGGGGCCCTAATTGCGAAATATAAGGTTTAATTCTTTAAGAACCCTTTGCTTTAGTCAGTGAAAATTCTAGTTTGCAAATAATTGGGTTCGGTAAAATTCGAGGAATCTAAGAAAACCACTAATTTTCCATCGGACTCATATCGAGCCTTTCGCAGGGTCTGCTCTTCTACACTTTGTTTTTTTTTAACGGGGCTCGTCTTGTGCCGCGAGGCATGAACTGCCTTCGTCGCAAACCATTGGGCCTACAGCTACCTATTGTAGAAACAAGGCATGGTGTGGAAAATGCGGAGAGAACTATTAAAAGCTTTCCTACTGTAGAGAGACTCCGCACGACCTCTCAACATATTCCACATAATTAATATTTGGGGAAAAATTGAAGCACTCTTTTGAAGAACGCTTTGAGAAGAATTGCTAAATAGGGCTACGCTACCGGCCATGATTAATGTATACGCTTCCTCGTTCACTAACCAGCGAGAATCTGACCATCCCATTGTGGGAACTTTTTCTAGTGTGCCATATACATTTTCAAAGGAGTAAAATCGCTTTCTCTCCTTAGCTTCCTCGTAAATGCCTGAGACTGTCCCTTGAAGGGTGTTGTTACAAAACCAAAATAAGTGGTTCCTGGTCTCGGGAATCCTTGAAAAGAGCAGGAATTTTGACATAGGACATCAAAAACGCCAAATGTCCCTATATTTCGGTCCCTACATTTTTTACCAGATTTTACACCATTGCATTGTGTAAAACCTGGTTAACTGCCATTGTGGATCTTCCACAATTTTAACATTATTCGCCAGAGCCAGGAAAACACTTTTGGGGATCAAAAAGAGCTGTTCTGTCAATCGGATTATCCTTTGCTTGGTACCAGGTATTGAAGTTGTCGCTTGTCAAGTCCAAATCAAAGGCAAAGACTTATTGGACACATTCCGCGGGCTTGTACACCAGAAGGACGTTTTTGTTTTGTCTTATTTTGGTTTCACAATATTTTTTCCTCGATTCGGTAGTGTTTAAACCATCGAAAAGTTATGTAATCCAACTATTAGTGTTGGCTACACCGAAGACGATCGAAACCCACCTTTGGTATCTGCATGCAATCAGCCACAACGGGTCCGGTTGAAATTTGGTGATGAAACTGGCTCTGACTTAATACGGTCTAATTTTGCTCAGCCATGTATGCATGCATCTTGGGTTGTCATACGACCAATAAAATAGGCGCCCACGAATTGTTCACACATCACACAACACCTTTATTATACATATTAGATGGACTAACGACTATTTATTAAAATATTAACATCTAACATAAAATTTATACATCTGGAGTAATATCACATGGGTCCGTTGGACCGTCTTCACCGGAGATTGAAATGGCACTGTCCTGCACGTTCACCACTAGGCTAGCCCGAAGCAATGCAGTGTGATCTGCGATGTTTTCCCAGGCACTCTCTCGATCAGGCGATCTCCCGCTCTGGATTGGTGTATGACGATCGTGGACCACCACATGCTGATAACGTAGTGCAACCACCACTCTTATCACTGCTGATGGCACTACCACCGACGATGCGCTGCTGATCTCACTGGTGATCTCACTGATGGTCGTAAACGACGTGATATTGTACCGATCGGATGTGTTGGAGAGTAATGGACTGTTTATTCCAGGGATGTAGTGGAGGGTGGATGGTGCGACTCCTAAACAATTAGCATTTCGACAAGTAGTTGAAAAATATATAGAGAATAAAGTTGAATTTCACGGAAAATGGTTCCTGAATTATTGACTTCTAAGAAAAGCTCTATTTCATGAAACTATTATTGAAATTTTTATCTGTTTAAAGGAATTTGTTCGTTATTGAGTGTAGAATAATAAAACTAGAAAAAAAATTCCTTGATTTGACCACTAATACTTTTTGAACTAATAGAAGTTTTGATTGTTTCTGCGTTGTAACGTCACGAAAAATGCCTATGTTTTAATTTTATTAAAAAACTAAAATTTTGTTCAAATTTATACTCCGGATTCTCTTTGTATTCAAAAATACTTTTCTAAAAAGCCTACAATTTCTTTTATTGGATGTGCGGAACTAAAGTTACAACAGAATGCACTTTGCGTTGTAACGTCACGTAATTCAACTTTTAGCAGCCGCTTGAATGATTTATCAGATATAGTGTAAAATTTTACTTCGTATGGTTTATGGAAACGCTTTCAAGTTGTTTCGTAAACAGGAAATTATACTAGCGGGATATTCATAACTTCAGAATGTATATCCTTAAGTGTTTAAGGGGTTATACACCATGGACACATTCTTTCTTGACGTTACAACGATTTGGCCAACCTTCATTCTATAAATCTCTTATAACTTTTTCAAATGAACTCCTTCATCAAACCTAATTATAAATTCAGAAAATAAACGAAATTTTATGTAAGATTTGATCTACAACACTTGAATGCACTAGAGAAAGTATTTTTAATAAACGATTGAGTAACGTCACATTATATTTCATTTAAAAGTGCACCTACGCTGTACTCTCTTCGGCGCCGGTCATATTGCACGTTCCGATGCAATTACGCTAACAGCAACGTAATCCAGGACATGCGATGGAATTTTTGAGCTTTGTTCTCGAGTTAGTATTTAGCCATAAATAATAATGCGTTCCCTGAATATATCTTTCCTCACAGTAGGGCATTGCAAAAAAAATTTTTTTTTTGAATTCTCAAAGGCCCCCCCTCTCATATTGTGACAAATGTCAAAGTAAGCTCAGATGCCAAAGTTGAGGTATTAGGACAAATAATGAAAAAAATGAGATTTGTAGAGTAAATATCAAAAAGTTTGATGTTTTTGAATTTTACCTTTAACGTTTTTATTTTTGTTTTATTCCTCAGAATTTTACACGTTCAATAAGTTACATTTTGTGAAAATTGATTGAAGAATAATAGAGATATATGCATGAGAAAATGATAAAATTTAATATGACTGACAAAAAGCCCTATAACCCCAACTTCTCGTATTCGAACTAAGGTCAAAAGGGTTCCGTTCGATTTCTGAGATTTTTTCACATTAGAAAAATTACAAAATATGTATGATTTGCATCACGGAGCAGAAAAATCATTAAAAATAGGGGATTTTGGGGCCAAAATGACCCAGTACCCCACTTTTCCGTATTTTTCAAGAAACAAATATATCTTCATTCAAATACTTAGCTTATTTCCTTTCAAAAGAGGTATAAATTGTAATTTTCTGATTGTTACTTCAAAAGTTAGAGCATTCAATGTATTTTTCCTCCATATTTTCCCATAGTACCAATTTCAAAAAAATTCAAGCGAAGTGGGCGGGGGTCTAAAATTGTCCAAATGATGTGAAATTTGGCATCTGAGCTTACTTTGACATTTGTCACAATATGAGAGGGGGGGCCTTTGAGAATTCAAAAAAAAGTTTTTTTTGCAATGCCCTACCTCACAGTAATCAACCATTCCACACTTCGCCATCATCGATGAGACGCCCGGTATAAGGTTGTCCGCAACCTCTGTTGTAGTCGCACGTGCCGTCAGTTAGTAACCAACCAATTCTTCCGTTACAAGCCGAAATACATCGTCGAAGTAGCTACATAATCGAAATGCCTGACGTATTAAATCCAATATAGACGGGTATCTATCCGAATTTACGGGAGGTTGCAAAAACATAATTGGGTCTACAGAGACCTATCTGGGTGACCGCACTAAATCGTCTCAATTGCTTAGAGTCGGATAAAAAGGCTATGGCTCATCTCAAATGAACACAAAAAAGATAAATGAGGGAGTGTTTATTTGGTGTTTGCAGACATTTAAAATTCCGTCGAATTGACGATTGGATGTAACACATTCTTTAGTAACATCACGGCGATGTGACGTGTTCTTTTTCTCTGAATCTTTGTAACTATAATATATACAATATTTCAGAGTACTTAGCATTGTCGATTGTCTGGCGCTTAAATTGTGCTCGCTTTGTCATTTAAATCCACTTGCTTAAGCCCAACATTGCAAATATCATGCTATAAACTCTGATCGGGAACCTGATTCCTTACCAAATTAAAGAAAGCAGTACTGCCAATTTATTTTTGTTTGTGAAATATGTGATAAAAGCTGCTATTTTGGCTCCGTTAAACTACCATATTGTGCCGTGTCAAATAAATAAATGTGTCAAATGGCTCAAATCTATCCACAACAAGATATAAAATAAAAAATTTCTTGGTTTGATCAATTATTTCTGCTACAATCAAAAAATAAACTGTAACGTGATTTTTCAACAACCCCATTTTGTTATTCGAGTTAATTATCATTAAATCATTTATCATCATTAAATATTTAAAATTTTACTCAAAACAGTAGCACCAGCGTAACTTACAGAGTTTTAGAAAAGTTGAAGATTTTCGTGACGTTACAACGCAATGAGATATCGCTTTTCTAAGAAAGGAGCGTTGTAACGTCACGAAAGTTAAAAGATGCTTTATAAGAAACAAAACAATAAAAAATATATTTAATGGCACCTAGTTATTCGTATGCTATTTAGAAATACATCTTAGAAGATTGGTCCTTAATAAAAAATCATAGAGCAGATATTTTGACTTTTTTATAAATACGTTGAAAGTTCTAATTTGTGACGCGTTGTAACGTCACGTTCCATAATCGATCATAAAACAATCCTCTACCAGTATATTCAGTTTATGTTTATTAAATCTGTAGTAAAATTTTGTCAGCTTTCCGAATTTGTAATAAGTTTTGATGTAGGCGTTCATTTGATAAAGTTATAACATATTTATGGAATGAAGAATCGTCAAATCGTTGTAACCTCACGAAAGAATGTGTCATTGGTATTGTTTCCAAATACATCGCACATCAGCTGGTTTTAGAAGACTTCAATTATCACGGTATGCCATGGGATTGTCTTCACGACGATAACCGATCTATCTAACTGCGCGATATTTGCGACAACTTCAATATGACCATCTTGAATACGGTGGAAATGACACAAATTCCTACTCCACCTGCACGGCCAAGCGCTTTAGATTTATTATTGTACTCGACCTCGCTACAATTAGTGAGCCCATTGATTGAAAGAGCTACGCGTCCAACAATCAAATTAAATCAAGAAATTCTTGCGGTGGAAACGTACAAGGTTTGGACTGGTTTGATTCTATACACTGTGATAAAATGTCAGACGAAACGAGTACCCAGTGCGAGCAACAGTGGACGGTGGTGGTGACCAGAGAGCGTTCAGAATTGTACGCGAAAAGGTCTTATAAGGACTTTTTGAAAGTTGAATCGCCCGAATTATTCTGAATATACGTTAGAAACACAAAGTGACTTGACGAAAGCTGAAAAACGCGGTTTTTGGCACCGGTTTGTCGACGGATTAACGAGAGAAAAAATGTTTCAACTGGTGGCTATGCCCTACGTTGTGTACTCGATTCAACCTTTGATCGAAATACACGTAACCAAGAATCTTTCGGTGACAACAGAATTCCATGTAGATACACATTCAAATCGACGTTTTACGATGAAATGATAATGCTGTATATAAACGAATTGATTATTTTTTAATCACACCTTTTTATCTGACAGCATACATGCTCGCGCTAAGCATTGCAATATATTACCGTAACGTTCATCAGAAGATGACAAATATGCATAGCTTCTATGCTATTTATTATGACAGTAGTGGAGTGGCCAGGGTGACCACATCGTTACAGTTTCTGAGGAAAATATTAGAGTTTCTGAGTTCTTTATCTGAAAAATCATGCCAGATTACCAGATACAAATATTAGTTTGAGTTCCTTCGCACTGCTCTTTTACGGGCAATGAGAAGGCGGACACTTAGGCATTAGAATGTCATTTTTATGAAAGATAGCGTAATTTCAACGAGTTTTTCAATATTTTTGGAATATTGGCAAATTTCATGGAACCATGGAAGCTTAGAGATCCCAAAGGTATCAACAAACCTTGGTTAAAGGGGATTGATGAGGGTCGTGACTTTCTTCGAGTGATATATCGCGTCATGTCCAATAATTATACGTTGAATGCGAATCTCCGTGATATTGGGGTCGTGGAGAGAAGTCTTCACGACATTAAATATGTTGTCTGGTCGTGCGCTTAGTGTTCTAGCGTCAGATTTATGCTAACCGGCCTCATTCCACTGCAAGATGTGCTGGATATTCTCGAGCTCCCCTATGTGTCTCTTCTCTCATATACATATTCTTAACCACCACAGATATCCAAATTTAGTTATCTCTTCTCTCTACCTGGCAATCAGGTCCCAAAAGAGTTACCAGCGGATCCAAGGAGGTCAGTCGGCGATCCAATTCATGATGTCCTGACATTGATCTTCCGTTTGCCAAAAAGCTGCAAGTTAAATTTCTTCTTTTCCCTGTCGTTGTTGTCCGCCCTCTCTTCACTTCCCCTGACACGGTCTTTGCTACTCTGATGTTGAAACCAATCCCTCGTGTGATTCTCTTTGTTTAAATTTTTAATAAAATAAAAAAAATTGCGAATTATATATTTAGTCATTTAACATATTTCTAACTGCATCCTCCATTCTGAATAAAATCGCGTTAATATTTTTTGAGAATCGATCAGTATTACTCGTTTTAAGAAATAAAAAATAATTTCAAATTTCAATGGATTGCTTATTGTTATCCCTCATTTTGAAGAAATTGAAATTGTAAAGCAAAGAAATTTGTAGCTGAATTAAAATATAAAATTGTTGCACATCGAGAGTTTCGGACGCATTCATTTTGTACGCGAGACTTTCGAGTGGGTAATTCCCCCTCGGTTATTTTCGAGTGGGCAGTACTACCGTATTCCGCCAGTACCCAACTTAAGTTTTCCAATTCAATAACATGATTAACATCAAAATATCGTGTTAAATCGTAAAAAAACATTTTTAAAACCCTCTTATACTTAGGGAGATGTCTTGTAAGCCAATATTTCAAAATATATGATTTTCTGGTTATATTTCTCAAACACATTGACATTTCGATCGCAACTTCATAGTTTTTTAAATGTTTTCATGAATGATAGTAGTGCTAATATCAAATTTTAAAAAAGTGCCAAATCAGTCGAAGAATTCCTCGAACTTTTTTGTTTGCGGAATAACGGTTGAGTTTAGCTAAACAGTATATTCAGAGGAATTTTAGAAGGGGAATACGGGGCTATTCGGATCTAGCTAAGTAAATCGCCCTTTTAGACGAATAGATGTGAAAAAATATTGGTCATATAGCCTAATTGTTAGTTTGGAACATCATCTACATTTTGGAGCCAAAAAAATTCATTTTCACCTCTCAATGCCAGCGCTGGGCGACGATTGTTTAAACTCTACTTTTTTCCATCCATTTACAATGTAGGGATAGCCCTAGACCGTCATTTTTTTACTATGTGATTATGTTTATTAGTAAAAGATTTATTGGAGAAACTCCTTAAAAAATTGCGTTAAAAACTGTATCTGAGCAGTCATTGCTGTCGATTGAGGCATCATGCATTTTCTTTGCTGTAGTATGGGAATCGTGTGCGCCGATGCGAAGCGCTGATTTGGTGGAATTGGCGGTCCGAATAGCCCCGTACGTTCATTTCGCACAAAAGTGGTGAGCGTCTTGAAAACATTTGTGTTTTCACCCAAACCAAAATCATTCCAAAAAATGGCAGCCTCGAGCTTTCAAAATAATTGCCTGTTATTTTTTGTCACTTTTATTTGTTACTTTTTTCACGATTTCGCCAATATAATGATTTTTATTTAGAAGATGGCAAAAAAATAAAACACGTTGCATCTTCGTTCTAAAAAAAACTACAGAATAAGATTCATCTGTCAAAAAGGATGTTTCAGAGTAGCACTTTAACGAATATGTACGACAGTCAGAAAATTTTACAGTTTTCTGAGTAATCGAGTGGGTTTGAATTATCCCCACAGTCTTAATAGCCCCGGGTTCCCCTATTATATATCAACATTCTTTCATAATCAGATATGACTTCCCGATGAATTTTGACCCAACGAACGTAATCATTCTTCACAATTTTTTTATGGATGCATTTTCGAGCTTTGATTGAACTCTCGAAAAGAGATAGGGTTGCTGGTGGTACTTTGACGAGGAAAGTTTTACTGAAAATGAGGTTCGACTTCAAGAGACACATGAGTATGCGCTGAAATCAATCAGAATTTTGGAACGTTTTCATCGCTTTTTATTACATAAAAGGTAAAAAAAATAAGTATGCTCTGTTTTATGTCTTATGTAACTCGTACCACTAGTAGAAAAAATTATATTTTCTTCACATTCACCATAGAGTTTATTGTAATGCACACATGTGTCTTTATTACATTTGTGAATGATTTTGTTGATTTAGTTAGGTATACTATTTCGCTTCCTCGGATTCAAAAGCACCAGTCACTCTCGCTGTGAAGGATAACCCGAAGGAGCATAATGATGCTCCACAGTAAACAAACACAATACGTGAAATCACACTGTACCTAATGTCTTTCGAGATTCTTTATAAATATAAATAAATAAATAAATAAATAAATAAATAAATCGTTGATCCATCGAAGGGAAGGACCTGTGGGGTAAAGTAAATCTTATTGTCCAACACCACTAGGGACCCTCCTTTCCGGTTAGGGCCTGCAACCCGCGGATTATGCTTATGACGACAGTGTGCTGAACGATTTGCAAAATGATGCTGAGAGTTCCTGGCAAAGCAAAGGGCAACGCAAAGCTACAAAATAATCCACTGGACGCTTCCGGGCAAAATCCGAATTCTCTGAACAAAGACCTGGAATTCGCCTCCAAAAACCGGTGTAGCAACCCTAAACAAAAGGCTAAGTAGTTTTCTTTTAATTTTTAATAGATACTTTCGATAATAATCTTGCAGTTATGATGACAAGAAATCGACTTCATATTGGCGAAATTCGAAGGCAACACACAAGAAGAGATTTTTTTGTGGAAAATTCTGAATTTTCGATAACCAAATCAATAGCAGTATTTTCGGAACGAGTAGATGCCAGAGATTGATTTTTGACACCATTTTGAAAACCAAGATGCCGACATCTGGTTTAGCGGAATTCTCTATATCCCAATCAATATGGATATTTTCGACACGGTTTTTATGAGTCGATGCCAAAAATCGATGTCTGATGCCTTTTTGAAATCTAAGATGGTGACATCTCTTTTCTGTTGACGGATTTTATACTATAGCTTCGACATGTCGGATTTTTGTATGGTAACGAATATCAATTTTAGATATGGAGACATTCTACTACCTCTACCTTTGCAAATGAGAAATATCCATATTGTACAATTTCACATGATAACGCGCCAAGTCACCATCATGAATTTTGAAGTCTCCGCCATCTTCTTGCAGCATAGGGGAGCCCGGGGCTAGTTGGCGGTTGGGGTAAGTTGGTGGAATCCCCTTTTCTCCGTTTCTAATAGACATAAAGCGCTGTCTCTCGTTGTGAACCTCAAGTAATGTGAAACGCTTTATCCAATGTGTTTTTGTTGCAAAATATTTTGTTTTGTAGAAGCTGTGGACGTTATTGTATTTTTGAGCATACTTTGTAAATTTTCATAATTTTAAACATTTTGTGTTATTTAAGGTGGTTTGCAATCTATTCCTCGAATGATTATATTTTTCGATAGTGTGTGAAAAGAGCTTTCAGTATCCGTATAGATATTACACCTATCCATACACAAAAGTAATTTTTTAAATCCTTTTTTATAAAAAGTGCGGTTGGGGTAAGTTGGCGGTAACGCACACGGGGCAAGTTGTACTATTTACAGTGCAAAAAGTAAGAGAAACTTTTTCTTGTGTCTCTCGTCAATGCAGCGGACAATTATTTCGGCCAATCGCCTTTCGAAAATTTGCTTTTGAATATGGTGTACGCGTCGAAGTCAAAATGACGGGGTATTGAGACTGAATTATAATAAATAGTGTCGAAAAATATACAGTTTTATTGAAAAGACAATTGCCACATTTCATAAGGTCCACTGATGTAATCGGATTTCCATTTGATTGCTTATTTTCTGGCATTCCGCCAACTTACCCCATACATACCGCCAACTTACACCGGGGCTGGGGTAAGTTGGCGGCTTTCTTTTCACATATTTTTGTCTCTAGAAATGAAGACAACCTATCAATCATTTGCATAAAATTCAGAGATGTTGCCAACAGTCCGTCTTTTCATGTAACGTGTTCTATTTTGCAAGATCTGCCAAAATCAAAGCGGTAAAAAATTAAAACTGAAAACACCGCAAACTAGCCCCGGTCTCCCCTACTAGCATTTTCATGCATAGCTATTGTAAACTTGCTTTCAATGAACTATTTGAAATTTCTTGTCATTAATTAGCATTTTGAGGGAAGAAAAACCGTAAAAAATATTTTAATGGCACAGCAATAATGAAGCGATCTATTTTGTCAAAAGCGGTTTTTAAAAAGCACTTTCCATGCCCATTGGTTACTTGGGTAACATATTGACTTATATTAAATAATCTAATTCAACTCTGTGTGGTATAAATTGGTCACCCTGTAAATATGAATGCGATCCGCCAGTGCGTTAGTGGTGCGTACTATGCGTACCAGCTTTTCACATACACACATTGTGCTTCTGTTGAGGAATGATGCTAAAAGTAAAGTAAAGTAAAGTAAATTTTATTTTCTCTTTGAATGTGGTAACTTTTATTCATATTGAACATTATACACAATTTAATTTATTCTATTAATTTTATTACTTTTTAAACTCGCTGATTTTTTTTATTTTCAATCATTTTATTGTTTAAAAGCAAGCAAAATGAAAAAAATGATAAAATATAAAGAAAGAAATTTTTTTATTTATTTTATCACTTTCTTCATTTTATTGATTTTATTAACCCTCTGCATACCCTGTTATTTATGAACAACCACGTTTTCAAACTTTGGTGTTAGACAAGATTTCCTCACAAAAAAGTAAAACTAATAATTGTGACTATCAGAAATTATTGCAATTGTTCTGATTGGATTTCACTGGAGCAATGCTGCCAGAGACATTTTCAGTTATCGGTGAAAAATTATATTTTGATATATCTTCGATGTCTTCAAATATTGTTGAAAAATGATAAATTTTATCAATGCTTTGGGCTATTTTTTCTGAACAATCGAACTATTGAAAACTATGCAGGAGATATGCATTAAGGACCGGTTTGTAAAAATCGAGCAGCTTCTCACACTGCTAGATAAGCATCTATCTTGATCAAAACAGGTTTTTCGTATTTCTTTGCTCTATCACTTTAAAGGAAAACGGTTTTGGACCCATAGTTTTATTCACATTCTTTATTTTATTTAATTTCATCATTTTATTAAATTGTTAGTTTCACCTAGTTCATATATTTTAGCCAGTTTCTTCATTTTAGTAATTCGGTTTAGTCAGTTATTTTTTATGATTGTATGACAGTTTGTTAGCTTGAAACAATTTAATTAACTCTCTTAATTTCATAACTTTTTCAATACTGTCTAATTTTCATTTGAGCTAATTTGAATTATTTATTTTATTAATTTGATTTATGTTAATCATTCTATTCATTTTATGAATACTTTTTTATTTTTTTGCTTCATAATTATTTTAAATTTTTATTTGTTTTATTATTTTTCTTTAATTTATTCAGTTTATTCGAAGTTTTATTCCTGCAGGACTCGAAAATGTGCTTTCTCACATCTAGTTGCTTGCCAACTTTGTGTGTGTTCGGCAAACTAATGAATAATACAACAGTGATATGTGTAAGAAATGTCTCATCTCACTGATAGGTGGATTAAATCGTGTTTTTATTCAATTTTCCTCTAAGCGGTTACAAATTTTTATCAGGATGAAAAAAATCGAATTTTTGTAAATTAGATATTCTGAAGTTTTAACGACATTCAATTAGCTAGAGATTACTGGCTAGGTAAAGTTATAAAAATTAGAGCCATAGTACTCGACACGTCGGTTGTCACGGTAAAGATGGACACGTCTATCTATACCAGGACACATACTAGTGAACTCGGGTGATTCGTAGTTATGCTGCCTAAGCTCGACCCTCATTAGCAGAAGACGATGATTAAGCCTGTTCTAATGACCCTGCCACTTCTAGTTTTCCGACCTGTTTACTTCACATCCTTGCTCTCACTTGAGTACTATGGCTCTAATTTTCATAACTTTCCCTACCCAGTAATCTCTAGATAATTGAATGTCGTTAAAATGTAAAAAAGAAAATGTGACTAACATAGTCGAAATAAAAAAAGGAAAAATAATATTCTGAAGTTTTCTCAAAATTTTATTAGGATCGGAATACTACAACTTGAGTTACAGTTATTCATAAACCGCTACCCATTGACCACTCGTAAGCGGTGCGTAGTGTTTGATACGCTGGACCGACAGTAAAACTTGATTATCTCGGAATTGTATTTTGTTGAAAAGTTCATTCGCGGCGGTCACGATATCTCAGGAACTAATTAATCGATCAATCTGAAATTTTTTACTAGTTGTTTCTTATTAAATCAGCTACTGTGTGTACAAAAATAATTTTACTGGAATGAACACATCATTTTTTTCCGATCGGAAAACTCAATTTGTGATGCGCATGAAAATTAAGTTGGGCAATAATGGGTTTATAGTTACCAATCAAGATTCGTTAAATAACAAATGCGTTCAGATACTTTCCGTTTCCGTTTCCGTTGGGGGGTGGGCGTAGCGTATTGGTAAATCGATTGCCTAGTACGCAGCGCACTTGGGTTCGAGTCCCGACCCCGCACATAGGGTTAGAAATTTTTCATAAGAGATATTTCTAACCCGAAGAGGCGAATGACCTTAAGGTTAAAACCTCTATAATCGAAATAAAAAAAATAAAAAAAAATACTTTCCGTTGCTGATAACAGCAGCGAAATTATTGATTACATACATTAATTTTAAAAATCTCCTACGGAATGAATTGTATGAAGAGCTTAGATTAAGGATAAGGGCATCTAAATACTGGTCGAACTGGTTCGTGTACTTCAAAAAAAAAAAAATGCTTGCGCGAACATAACTTTGCAAGTCATCGACAACTCAAATCAGCCGATTCACAAACATCTTACTTTAATAATGTTAGCAGTTTCATGAGCGTATTAATTTTGACCAATTAACCCATTATATCCTAGCGTATGAAATTTCATACGCAGAACTATCCATCGTTTAACGCGTATTTACTGCAGAATTTTGGCATCTAACTGCTTTATTATTGTATTAATGGGATTATTGCACCTCATATTTCATTGTGAAACAAGACAACTGCCATTTTTTATAATTTTGTTTACATTTTTGAACCGTGTATAGTTGGGGCAAATGGCGGCTGAAAAGTAAGCAATACATTTAATTGAATTTTATTGTTGGAATTCGTGCTAATAATTCCATTATGTGCCAAAACGTTCCTACAGGTGTAAATAAAAGTGTTGTCTATCTGAAAATCCGAAGAAATATGTCAAACAATTTGAAATTTGTTGTTTTAATTAAAGCATACGATATTTTTTGCACGAGATATTTTCATTCTCAAAACCATTTTAAGCGGTGATTTTATTTTTCGCATAATCTTTGATAAATTTTTTGGTGGAATTGAAGATATCACTATATTTGGCTCACTTTTTGAAACCCCTGGGTTATAATGGGTTAAGGCCATATACTAGTCAGTCCTGAAGTGGATCAAAAGTGGTGACAAATGATCATTCATTAGCCAATTGCACGTTTGTGAAATAGATGTATTTTCCATGTCGTCGTTGTCGTTTCTTGTACACCAGCTTGTTTAATACCTTGGAAACTGGCGTGAAAAATGGGACGGAGAAAAAATATTTCTCAATTTTTAGGATGAAATAGATGGAGAGTAAATTGAAACATATATCATATATTTCGAATTAAAATCAACCCTAAAAAATTTCCCCGAATACATCCCTGTAACCATTTCGGGAGGTGCGTGCTTTCGCAACCAAAGCACAATTGACTGGTAGGTATATATCTTCGTTCCTGCATACATCTAGGGGTATGGCACATTCCATACTAAAGCGAACCGCTCCGCTTCAAATAAATTCTCACTCTCAGCACACGTCCCGATACGATGAGCTTTTCATTCATAACCACCCGCTGCCATGTGTAGCAGCCGATGCCGCACGAGACCGAGATTATGCTGCTTGGTAGTGGTGGTGCGTTCATAAATCTTCATCGCAAACGATTCCCATCAAACGGTTGCGAGCTGGCATGTGCTTTTCTCTGCAACATTGCACCCCTGGCGGTAGGGCTAGGTGTACGAACGGATGGCCAATGCCAAGAATGCCGGCCGGCTGTAAATCGATATGGAAGGAATGAGATTGTTTTGGCTTTTTTTCATAAAAACTGTCTGTTGAAGCACATTGCGTCGTCGCAGCGGAATACACTTGAGCTGGTAGAAGACTGGCTTGAGTTGAGACTGAGTTTGTGTGGTTGGAAAGTGACGTCATGGAAAATTTAACCATACCTGGTGAAATTTTTCGATTGGTGCATTGATTCGTTGTGCAGCTGGGTGGTGTTTGGTGCCTACAGGAGGGTTTGTAAGTCGCATATTCACGACGATATGTAAGAAAGGTATGTATGTAGCGTATGTTTTGATTCATACGTCGTAACAGGCTCGTATGGTTGTTGATAAAAAATGTTTCTTCGGCTGTGTTTGTAGTGCTATATATAGATTGATGGAAATTTTTACTGTTTCGTTGCTCGCTCAGCCCATTCCCATAGTGTAGGCGAAGTTCATAACTAGATAGGATCGGTATCGGCAAAACAGTGATCCGAAAACGATGCGTTTGCATACGGCGCGGCATATCGATCCTCGTGATGACTTCCATTGATGAAATGAGTCTACCACGAAGGCAATTGATGATTGATCGTTGTACACCAATTTACGCTAAGCGCCAGTACCTAAGTGCTGCGACACTTATCAATTGAATTAAATTGGTTCGATTGGGCTTGTCTGAGTTTCTAAGTTAAAAGTTTGCCAATTTTTTTTATCCAGTTGGACAAAGTCCAGAGCGAAATAAGAGCTTGATTGAGATGGGAAATTGGTCACACTCTGCGTGCGCATGCACTGACTGACGGATAGAGAGATAGAGGATATTATCAAGTAACACACTTAGTTTTACGTGACGATATCTTGAAGACTTGTTTCATAATACCGAACATAAAACCAATTACAATAATAAATATATGTCCCGATTTTGTCAATGTCCCCGTTTTATCAGCCTAACATTCACCAAGGGAAAGATAAAAACGGGTTTTCACTGTAAATAGAGCCATAAACGACTCTTAAGATTCTATACTTAAGAAGGTTCTCAAGAGTATTTCCCAAGGTTCTCTTAAAACTTTTAGGTTTTAGCAGTACATTATTGTAATGACGTTGCATTTTGGGGGGTAGGGGAGTTACCAAATTTCTGATAAAGTGTGACGAAGGGGAGCGTAGGGTCTGAAGTTGTGCGACGTAGCATTAAGTTTAATTTTTTTTTTTTGACGGGCATCAAAACCCATTGATTATAGAAAACAATTTAATGTTCCTCTATTTGTATGAGAAATAAATTTAAATCCATACAAGTTACTTTTGACGTTGTTTTTCATGTGGTAAGTTTTTTGATTTGCGGAACTGCAAGCTAGCGAAAAAATGAATGCGGCTTTACCCTGCTGCAATGGTTGGTTAATCTTGCTAACTAGTAGACTTAGTTTGGTAGCAGAATTAAATTTTTTCTTCGGATTCAAACAAACAAAATTTAGTAAATCAGTAGAACGTATACTTCTTAGAATCATTGGGAGCTGCATGATTGCGTACTGAGAGATCGCTTCACGTTTTATGACATATAAAATTCAAAACAAA
Source organism: Topomyia yanbarensis (assembly GCF_030247195.1). Taxonomy (NCBI): domain Eukaryota; kingdom Metazoa; phylum Arthropoda; class Insecta; order Diptera; family Culicidae; genus Topomyia; species Topomyia yanbarensis. The sequence goes on along the minus strand of NC_080671.1, from coordinate 122,303,203 downwards.
ACTATTAACACTATATTTGTCATGAAATCGGCTTATTTTGTACGCAATTTGCAGTTATAATTTTTCAGGCAGTTCCCCAAGTAACCATAAGCATTAAGCCATTGCACTATATTGGCTATACATTTGCTCTAATGTTGCATTGAAACTCCATTACAGCATTAACAACGCAATAAAGCTCAATATTAGCATCAATAATGCATAACTGCGCAGCCGACATATCGTCGCTGTTGTGCTATCTTATGACAAACGCCATTTTGGGGTAAACTGAGTTAGATATGCCACAATATTTTATATTTTTATATTCTGCTTGGTTACTGAGATATAGCGAGAAACGTGCTGAGAAATTTTTAATTTTTTGCTTCAAATGACTGTGCTTGGGGATTCGCTCAAATTATCTTTATGTATGAGATGTTTTTATATGTAAAACTATCTGATAAACACAATGGCATAATCATTTTCGAAACAAAAATGCACGAACTGTGACAAAAATGCAATTTAAGTTGTATATTGTATATTTGGCAACACTGTAACCAAAAATAACTATTTCTTCTAGATTCCCTGACTCATTTCCTTCAAAATGCATCTCACCGATTGTTTATAGACCAAATGAAGCCAAAGATATGAATAAAAGTTAATAATTGGTGATTTTTTTCAATGGAAAATTTTCCATGCTCGATTATGACACGCCATACAAATTTTGTCATCAATACACACCTATGACACGTGTGAGACCGACTTTTGTTTACATTTTTAAAGAAAACTCGCAATGTATTTAACCGATTTTCGTAATATTTGAGAGAAAAATGAAGAATAGATAGAAGAATCATTTGTTTTCTTTGAATTGTTTATACCATTTATATGTTTCAAGATATTCAATCTCAAACTTTAAAAATCGTTTTTCTCGAAATGTGCAAAATGGCGCTTGTCATAAGATAGCACAACAGCGACGATATAGCATTCTCGCTTGCTCTATATGCGTATATAAAGCTGATATAACGCGTACATGCTTCAGGGATCTTTAAAGCATGTAAGATTTACAAGTGCATTTAATGCCATTATGGAGCAAATATAAAGCTGATATAATGCTATTGAAATGCTGTGGGTTTATTTGTTATGCAACTCTTCATGAAGATTATATTCGGCATATTAATTATGCCGATATTCATTATAATGCATTAGAACAGAGTCAATTACGGTTTTGAACAGAACATTTTATTTTAAAATTTTTCCTTTTTGCTCATCATACCGAAAAGAAACATAAGAAATGGTTTTAAAACCATGGCGGACAATGACAGCCAACTGAAGCTTTTAATAGCATTAGTAGTGCCAATATAAGGCTTTCAAATTTGACATTTGTGCGATGGTGCTATATAATAACATTAGTACTGCAGAAACGAGCTGTCAATCTCTGCACAGTAATAGCACTATTTTTCGCCTTTTCTGGCATAACACCAGCATTATATAAGTATTTAGGGTTTCTCGGCTTTTTAGGACAGCTTTATATGTGGATCTAAAGCAGATATTAGGCTACGTTATAATGCTTATTGGTTACTTGGGTCCTTAACAAGTACTGCAAATTGTATTATTCCAATTGCTTGATCCTACCATTGGAAGGAGATTCTCTGCCACTGCAGATTGCGCATAAATGACTCTGTTTATGGATCCACTCCTTTTTAGCCCATCATACAGTGATAATGTGAATGCCATTTGATATCATAATTTGACCCTTGCTGTTCTCTGCGCGTGAAGAGCACAATACCAATAACTAAATTAGTTATGGAATTTACGTTTCGACTTCGTCTCATCAGCATCCGACACTAACCTAAGTTGCGGGACATCACGCTTGACTAGGGGTTTGCTCAGAAACACAAATTGTGATTCCGTTTCTTTTTTGAGCTAGCGTCAATCCGGCTCTAGTTTGGTCCGTTAACTAAATCAGTGTCGGACTCTGAGCTTGAGCTTGAGCTTGTGCGACCACACCTGGCTGCTACTCCGTTATCGATCTGGACTAGCTGAAGTTGCACAGGGAATCAGTAGATAATTATACTTTGGAGTAGCAGAAACATCTTTCAATGTGCAACTCCTGGTAATCCTAAAATGTTTATTGATCAATACCGGCGCCGGCCAGGCCCGAACGTAGCTCGCGAAAGGAAATGGAAGGAATTGTTAGTCCGATACTTGCTTTTGCTAGAGGCCGTATATACTATTGCGCACTCCACAAGTATCACGGGAGGAGGATATTTCTTAGTAAGTATAGAAGTTGGATTCTACTTCTTCTTTACCGACACCAGATAGGTGACTCCACTATCTGGATGAGATATCGATCCATCAACTCATGGACCGGGGACCAACGGCTTTACTTCCCTTCCGAAGGAAGACGTGACCACAGATTTTTTCACCTCAGAAAAATCTCAACGACCTCGGCTGGAATTGAACCCAGGCCAACTGGAATGAGTGGCGGTCATGCTTACCACTCAACCACCGCACAGTGGTCCCCCCATAGGCCAATAATACAAAAAAGTATTTCGGCGAAGGCGTGTTTTTATCTTGCGATTACATCGTTCTGTATGTATATTTTATAACTTCATAATTAATTTTGTCAACTGAACTGAACCGGTTTTCTTAGTATATAGAAGAATGCATAGGGTGGCTCGTTATTTACCGATAATGTAAATAATATCGATAATCGATTGCTCGCCAGAAAAATGTTTTTGTCGATCTGTAATTTTTAATATTCAATTTTTTTTTCAGATAACACTACTATTAGCTTTGTATTAAATGATAGTTATCAGTTTTTTGAGTGTAAGGAGGGCAGAAATATGAGTTTATTTATATATGTAATAGAAAAATTAACCTAAAAATTTTCAATATGACTTTAACTAACTTTGTCCCTCGATATCCTTCCCGAACTTCGTTTCAAAATGGTCGTCAGACGTTCCACTTCCACTTGAACTAGGCTTCAGCTGCGCATCTCTGCGCCCAGAATGCCTAGAAAATCTAAGATGTTGTACTTGTTTAACGGGATAATGCAAGACGAAAACCTTTATATCAGATTGTCAAATTATATTACGATAATAATTACTACTGATCTCGAAACTATATAGCTTCTTTGTTATTTTCCCAAAATTTGTTATCGATCGAATCATTAGAACTTGAGTGGTATCGATTTATTTGACGCTTCCCTTTGAAACACATGTCACTACGGAATATTCGATGTACGAGGCAGTGGCGTAGCCAGAAATTTTGTTTGGAGGGGGTTTTGACGAAAATTTTAGATTTTTCAAAAATGTTGGCGGGTCTATTGATGACATTTAATCTGTAGGCCGCGATCGACTGGGTACTACTGCATAATAGCGAAATGGGATGGTGTGAGCGGGCATGGGCGCTATAACCCTACCGTAGGCAGAGCTAAATACCTGTCGCAGGTGTCAGTTATGTAGGGTGGCCGACTACGAGACAGGTTAGGTCAAGTTCAAAGAGTGACCCAAAAACACCACTTTACTAACAATCAAGCAGAAAAGGATGAGCTGAAATTCGCAACTTCGAAACCGTAGCATTGGAAGAGCTTTGATAGACGGGCAGAAGGTGTGGAAATGCGGGAATCGAGCGACGGCACAAGAGCTGGGCAAAATGCGCCAACGCGTGATCAAGTGGCAGGCGATCAGCGAAAGAATGTGTGTAGTGCGGATCAAAGGCCATTTCTTCGACTAGAGCATTATCAATGTGCACTGACCTCACGAAGCCGAGAAAGATGCATTTTACGCGCAGCTGGAGCTATGGCGGAATGTTAGCTGCCTATGACGGAATGTTAAGCTCGTCATCGGTGACATAAACATCCTGATAGGCCGGGGCATTGTATAAACCGGTTATCCCACAGGATAGTCTGTACACATTATAAATAATGTGCAGAAATTCTCACGATTGATAAGTATATTATGACGAACACCTAAATAGCGAAGCGCGCAGTCGACGACAGATTCCGGATCTACCTACATGAAAAAATAGGACGGTTGAACCGCACGGCAATGATCAGCTGTCATATGAGCTACTCAAACACAGAGTAGAGGAATTGGCTAGAGCACTCCACTGGGAGCTTTTGAAGATCTGGAAGGAGGAGATTTTACCGAAGTATAGGATGTAGGGAGTAGTATGTCCCATCTATAAAAATGGTGTTAAGTGGGATTTTTGCAACTAATTTCCGATTAATCACATTACTGAACTGCCCTTGTATGCAAAGGTGACGTAAATGCCATCGAGTATATTTTTCAGGAAATCAATTTTCAAATCTTGCATGGTGCGGGTAAAAGCATGCTTTCGCCACTTTGCTTTTCGCATTTCAACAGGTTATTTTTTATTTTAATTTGAAGTCGTTTGCACTGAAAGAAGCGAATTTTCGTAGTGAACTTAAAAATACGAAAAAGTTAAATTTGACCAAGATGGCGTTGAAGTCACTTTTGCATACTAGGATAGTAAATGTCATCTACAAGGTTTTCTCCCAAATTCTTTGTTGCCGCCTATAACCGTTAGTAAGGGAATTCGTAGTGCAATATGGCCTATAATGCACAAACACGGGTTGAATCCATATCTTCAACCAAGCTACTTGCAATAACATTCTTGAAAACTTGGCTGAAGACAATAAATTTGATTGGAATTAGCAATGCATCCAACTGGAAAAATTAATCAACAAAATTATGCTGCTAAATACTAAACCACCAAAAGCTGATGGTTTCCAAATAATGCAATCTTGGTGCCGTTCAATGTACACCATTTTTTTATTGCCAATCTTAGCTAAGGGCAATTTATATAAGTTATAACCCAAAAAATCAAATGCATATAAAACCCGATTCTGACCTGTTAGAAACAAGCGTAAAACGCAATTTTTCATCAGTTTCTATGTAGGCGTTTTCATTGAGCTATTTTGCTTGATATTTACATGATTTATCAACTATAGGACTAAATATTAGTAACAAGATCTAATTCTCACAATTTACAAAAAGTCCCCAAAACGTTTAAAACATTAAATTCTCAATGTAATGAACCGATAATAAACTTCCAAAATTATTATTTGAATATTTAATAAACTAGTCAGCATCAAACTTTTTTTTCTTTAATTCAAATATTTTGGTTTGGAGGGGGTTTTAACCCCCAAAACACCCCCTTGGCTGCGCCACTGGTACGAGGCAAATCTCTCACTACACTTCGTATTACAACTACGTTCTCAAGTACAAATAGTATTTCTCCATTTTAAAATAGTTGGTACTCGGAGTTTTTACTTATTATGGGACAATTTTTATTGTAGGAAAACTCATTGTTTGTTCACGAAAACCATCATTTTAAAAGAAAAAAATACACGATTTATTTAAAATTCGAGATATTATGCTCACCGAAGACGATATCATAAGATTTGCTTTCAGGTGCAGAAGCTACAATATAGAGAACTTTCAATGAATAACTATTTATTTTTTTACCAGCGCAGCACAACTTGTACTATTCGATACTAAAAAAATCTGGAATAAAAAAAAGTATATGTGAATCTTAATGTAATAAGAAAAGCCGCATTACACTGTGAGGTGGATATAACCGAATTTTTATTGCGAAATTTGAATTCTGCGACCCAAATTTACTATAGAAATGCAGTTTTGTATCAAAATTTGCATTACATATATTTATGACCGCCTCTCTTAAGGAATGGAACCACCGGCGCCGTCGTAAATCAGTGTCGGACTCTGATGAGACGAAGTCGAAACGCGAATTCCATAACTAATTTTCTTCGATCCAATTATCAAGGCAGCGCAGGATCATTCTCTCGCTTATCTTCTGTATACACGAAAGCATTGCAATCGGCCGATACGAGTTGTGGTCAGAAACTGATTGTCACGGTTTTGAAATTGCCATCTCTTTCACTTACCTCCAATCTCGAGGGACAATGTTACTCATAAGGAACTGGCTGTATAAATTCAACAAACGCAAAACGTTTGTTTTGAATCTTCTCATGCATTCTGAATGGAAAGATTTATTGTTTGCACGAAAATAATCACTAATACTTTCAAGGAATTAAATAATTACCGAATTACTTTATTTTGGTTCTTTTAGCAGATCCCATCCCTTCGCAACCTCTTTTGCCACTTTCAACCGCAAAGGCTTTAGTTCAATTGAATTTAAATTGCTTTTGAATTTTTTTCGAAGTACCATCGATCAAACTGTGCCAATAGTTCCCAGAACCGAAAAAATTGAAGTATTGACTTTTTGAGAAAGGAAAAACACTTTTTTAGTTGCCACTGAAAATACTGCCAAATAGCTCACGGTTCCCCGACTGAGCTGGTATAATTAAAGAAATTGATCAGGTGCAAGAATAGGAAATTTTGCTTTTCCTAATTTGCGATAAATAATTGTTTCACATCTCATAAAATGTGTTCATTTTTCATTCCATTTTTTTCGGATTTTAGTCTTCACGAATCTTCCTTTGGTTATGTCAATATTCTATAATATTCTAGTCATTCCTGATTATACAAAGCAGTTTAATCGACCGATATTCAATAATCGATACTTAGGGTACCAAAAAAAAATCTAAGTTCAACAAGTTTCTATATCTTCCTTTTATAACCATGATGAAACCACGTGGTTTTGTTGATTCCTTTTCTTTAACTTTTTTTATTGAAAATGTTCAGTTGACACCACGTTTACGTTTCTTTCACTTGTCTGAAGGCAGCAGATTGAAAAGCACCAGTTGAGGCAGTTGAGTGGTAGGTATTTGTTGCATCACTCTTCGTTTCAACAATGAATTTATCGTCCCTTCACCCTCCTAGCGAAACAAGTAGAATGGAGGAGTGTGTACGGCAATTCATAAAAGGTATGCTTTCCCATTCATTCATACCTTCACTGCGTTCCCAAGAAGTGTACCCAGAACACGTGCAAATATGAGAATGAAAAAAAATCGTCCATGACAAAACGTGCCAATGAATTCATCTAACAGGGAATGTGTCATCCGTTCTTTATTTCACCATACAAGACAAACAATCGTTTGCTGTTTGCGCTTTATCTCTCTTGTCCTACAGATCGTTACTCAGCACATGCCGATAATGTGTAGCGTTCAGCATCTCAGTTCTGCTCTACTCGGCACTTCCAAAATCTTCCAAACGAATCGCACTAGATAGCAACGTAACTCTATCTAGGAAATATTTGAACAATCTTCACGATAAGTGCGATTGATCAAACAATCCCTCGCGCAAACGGACGGACGGTTCGTTACCCATTTAGTGGGTAAGTTTCGCGCCTCCTTCACCATGCTAAATTTAGCTGTCGCGCCAATTAATTATAGCATTCTGTCAATCACAGGCGTCTGCGTATCAGACGGCTGCAAACAATTTTCAAAGCTTTAGAATGATACGGACATCCGCATAATTCACATGATTGTTTTCGCAATCAAAATTTTATGGCGGTTCACAAATTGATTTCCATGTCTTTTTACCGAACAAAACAAAACAAAGTGCGACCTTTCATATCTTCTAAATTAAATCTGAAGTTTTCCGGTTTTCAGGAATATTGAAATTACAGGAGTCCGTCACGATGCGGGTTCTGGCGGTAGATGAATTTGCAGCAACACAACATGCGATCCGAAGTGCTTATCCCCTTCACACTGCATTTGCCGTACCGGCCAGTATAGCAATGTGGTAAACGTGACGAATGTAACTAAGCTGTAGCGAAGGATACAAGTTGTAAAAATACTAATATTTGCTCATACATGTAATATTACCTGTCAATAAATGTCATTAAAATTATTAGACAGTTGCAATATCATGTTTGTATTGCCCAATTGTAGTGGAAAAAACAGCCTTATAGGGTTGCACGAACTGTAGACGTAGGGCTATACTACTTAATGAAAAATATTTATTTTCTTAGTACATTTAGAGTAATAATAAATCAAATGTATTTCTTACGTATAGTTTAATTACAACCAATCAACATCGAATGTTACATATTGAACCAAACCTTCTTAGTCATTTCATTTGTAGTAGGTGATCTAATCCGATTAAACTTATTTGAGAAGATCTGAAGAAAGAAGACAGAAAACCGTAACCGAACTAATATCTGGAACCAAATCTTTATAGCACAAGATCAATTTTTAAAAATTGTAAAAACTTTTCGATTGTATGTATTAAAAAACCGGACCGGTGAAGAAAAATCATATTTTAGACAGGATAATCACATTTCATGTATTGACCAAGCATTCTAGTTATATTTTGCCATTTTTGTAACTTTCCTAAAGTACACATACAAATATAGCAAATGCAGTGGTCTTAATCATATGTCGAAGCTATAAAGATACAAGAATCGAAAACAATTTTATATATGGACTTAGATGTGTTTTTGCAACGGTTTTTCGAGTGGCAGGTTTTGTAGTATGTACTTATTAGCAGAATCAAAATGGGACGGGCTGAGTGGAAGTTAATCAATACATTGATCGAATGTAAATAATAAATGTTGGTTGTGCTTTCCATCGATCCACGTAAATTTGTTGCTAAGAAAGTTTTCCTCTTTGCGCAACGAGAGCACAAATTGCTATCATGCAGGTAACGCATACAACCGCTAAAAAATTAGATATTCCTTCCTACACATTCGCCTCAAACATTGAACCCAAGCGCACAAAACAAAATGAGTCAATGCTGATGATTATAGGTAGAGCGAAGGAGACAACTAACATCACGACACAATGTTAAAAGTGTTTGCAAATGGAGCTCGAATGTACTAGCGATTTTGTGTATGAATAATTGTGTTCGAGATTGTACATAAAAGTATGCTGGAAACGAGCACAACATAAAAGAAAGCATAGTGTTTGAACGGACAAGCTCAGTCGCGTGTTGGACGGCACTGGGTAGCGTACCTCCACAGCCAGTGTAACGAACTTCTAAGTCAGCTACACTGGATGTGAAAACACACAGCACAGTGATCTGCTCCGCCTACCGTTCAACAGGCAATTGAGCTTAAATAGTCGATGATAACGTCATTCATAGAAGCGTAGCGCGCTAGGTACACAAGTCTGTCGTGCCGGACTTGAGAAGTCTATCTTCTGTGTGTACATGCGCGATATTTTGACTAGGTTGTACATTAATTAAATTTTTAATGTCTTGATATCAAAAATCTTTGGATTTATCTATTGGAATCTATTTTTAGAAGTATTTCGGGGCGATATGTGCAAAAAATTTAAAAATTTATCGTGAGATGGCTGAATTATATGCGTTTAAAATTGGACCGTTTTTCGTTACATACCATTTTTGTAGAATTTGCAAAGTGCACTCCCATATCGAAAACAAAGTCCTACGTCAAAATCGATAAATTATTTTTTTTATGTAAGCATTAGATTGAAATGAACGAAACTCATCTGCAAAAAAAATTATTCAAGGCACATGGAAATGCATATATCTTCAAAACATGTGGCACAGCAGTGCGCATGAGGAGAGGGGAGGGGGATTTTAAAAATTTGTTAACGAAAATTTGAACATTGTGAGCCGTTTTGATATATAAAACACTTTTTGAGCGAGTTCGACCACTGTGAAATCCTTTTCTGGTACTCGTTTAGGATTGGGATGACATTCTTTTCAGAATTCTGACGGAATCGTTAAGGCATCGGATTTTGTTTTAATATTTTTCAGGATTGTGATTGGGATTCTGATAGAATCCGAGTCCGATGAAATCGTTATCCGTATTTCTACGTTTTCTACTTAGAAATCCATAGTAATTTCTCTCAGAATTCTGGTGACAATGATCTTGTGGAATTCTACGGAGGAATCGGAACGATTCTGGAAATATCCTCACAGGCTGTCTGTGGTGCCTTTAGCAGGACTAGGAATAAAAGTTTTTTTCTGTGTACAGGTGAAATCCTTCTCAAGATGGAATTCTGCTAAAGATTATGATTTGCTCGGGATTCGGCTTGAATCATGTTAATGTTTCTAATTAAAACCTGTCAAATATTCGGACGAAAATCCTGCTTAGAACTCCTAGCTCACGTTTCTGAATCTATGCCCTTCAACATTGCTGTGGAAGCCTACTCTGAATTTTATCATTATCTAGCTCATGGAATCCAGTTCAGAATTCTGATGACATCTTTATCAGGATTCAGACGAAGCTGATGATAGTAGAATTACATTAAAATTCTGGGTAGAATTCCGTCAGAAACATGAATGAAATTTTCATCAGAGCTCTTGGCAAACCTTTATCAAAATCCTAAGTATGATTTCATTATGAAATGAGAATAAGAACGGTTCGTTTAGAATACACCAGAATTCAGAATTGGATTCCGTAAAACTGGTATTTAGGATTGTGTCATAATTCTTAGTGCGATTCTATCAAAGGGAACCAGAAATCGACCGAATTCTGTGAATTGGTTGTAATTTTGTTTAATGTTGCATAATGAGTACTTACTAAATTTTCCAGTATTCCAATGCAGAATTAATCGGAACCTGCACCAGAACGGATGACACCGGTACTACTTTTTGCTAAGACTGCCGAGAATCCATCATCATCGTAACCTTTTGTAGTCGGTTACAGCTGGAAAACTTAAGTTGGGGAGCTTGCGAAAACCACACATTTAGTGATTACCCGACCCTCTAGTAGGGAATGGTCAACTGAATCCTGCGACAATACAGATGACAAGATCGTACCAACGAAACAGAGAAAATGAAGTCTTTTGACAAGAATCGTCTCCAAATGTGCATTGTGAGTTGGGGAGTCTTGCTAGGATATTGTGGGATTGGGCAGCGTTGGGCTCTATTAAACCTCTATAAAAAGCCATAAAAATGCGAAAAAGTCCTGCCGAAGCTAATATGGAGCACTACCGATAAGATTCTACCAAAGATCATAGCACAAAGCACTCTAGCTAAACCTGAATGTCAAACGGCACATCAAGATCAACGACAGTAACATCCTGATTAAGGCATTCTGGTCATGGCGAGAGTCATCGAACAGGACACGGATCACGAATAGAACGGCGACTATGGGCTGACAGGCGTGCTGAGTAAGGCAGGATGACCCTAACCTGAAATGCCAGTAGGCTACCAGTACGGCTGCCTCCGTCCCGCTAAAATCTTGGCGGGTCTCCGGATACGCTCAAAACTCATCACTAATAGTTGGTGGCACAAGATTCGGATGAACCATTACCGATTTTACACCGACCCGGCTCTGAACACTACCCCCATGGATTGTAGTGTCAACCCTAGCATGGTCTCCCTGCTCGCATAAAAAATATGGGATCACAAGAGGCGACTACGTACAACGAGTAGAAATAGCGGTCCGGAGTCGGGACCTAATAAAATGGAGTACAAACAAGAAACCCACTCATTCGGAGTAGGCGTGGCGGATCCGTTCGCCACAGGTGGTTTGGTGAGGTTACTATCCTCAGCAGCAGCTGAAGTTAGGAAGAGGAGAAGCAGCAGCAAAAGTAGTAGTAGCCTACAACAACCAGAGCAGAGCGGGGTGAGTAAAACCTCACAGAAACCGAAAGTAGTGCAGCGAAGTGCTTGGTTGAGGAGCTCCACAAGTTTGTGGACGTGAGAAACAATGTCCATAAGGACCTAAAAGGGATGGTTTCCAGAGTCCTAAAGGTGCTACTATCTGCTATGATGGAATACAAAACGGTAACACTGATGGCTGCGGTAGCTGTACATACATTGGTGTCCGCAAAGGCTACAAAGGAAGTGGGGAAAAGAGTTTGGTTGGAGTGGAGAACATGCCAGTTTCCATGACTCAGAAGAAGGCAAGATCCTCGCCAGGAAATGAAGGACCAAGCAGGCCCAAGAGGAAGACGAGCGAGGACGCTCTCACTACCGAAGGGAAGGGAGTCATTCAATAGGGAGAAAGTTGGAGCATCGTTGTAGCTCAAAAGGAAAAATAAAGGCAACATCAAAAGTAGAAGGAAGAGAGAAATGAGGATCAAAAGAGGAAAGAAAACCCTCCAGGTCGTTAGAAGGTACCAAAGGAAAAAGCAGTGCTGATCAAAACAAATGACTCAAAGACACATGTAGCGCTCCTCAAGAAGGTCAGAGATGACCCGGAACTAAGGGATTTAGGTGAAGACGTAGCGAGAACCAAACGTACCCACAAACAAGATATGCTCTGCGAGTTGAAGGAGGATTCCACGATTAACAGCTCAGCTGTGATCAAATCACTGGACGAAGAGGTAGAAATTAAAACCTTAAGCATGAAAACAGTGATTTTGTGCGAGGACCTGGATGTGATCAAAAGAGTAGAAGAACTGAGAGATGCCCTGAAGATTCAGTGCACTCAGGGCGAGATATACATGATTTTCCGGTTAAAGAAGAGGTACTAAGCGATGACTCGTCGAGCGATAAACGCTGCTGCCAAGGCGCTGGAGGAAGACAAAGTTATGGTTTGATGGTCGAGATGCCCATTGAGAGCCGCCCCACGAGTGAATAAACAAACGGAGAAATACGTCAAGTGCTTGGGCTTTGGAAGGCCCGGCTAGATTTAGAGGTGACATTGCGCATCTCGAAACGAAAGGTATATTGTATACAAACTTGTATGAAAAAGTCGATTCGAAATGGTTGTATAATGTGGTCCCAGGATGTGTTGCAAATACGGGGAGATTGGTCATTTTGCGAGAGACTACATTCTTTGCACTCCATACGACGGTAACGACCATTTGACTGGTGCCTATAAATGACCTGCCTATAAAAGAACGATTGTTGCCAAACGGTAGTGGAGATTATCCAGATAAATCCCTGCGACACCACACAGCAACTGTTGTAGCAGTCTACGATAGAAACTACGTGTGGCGACGCACTCATCGCAGAGCCGTATCAAATCCTTGATAAAGGTAACTGGATAGAGGATTAAATGCGAATGCTGCGTTATAAGTTATGGGCACCCATAACTTGTATCGCAGTGGAGCAGTTCACCGGATAGTTGATCGGCTGGAAGCCGGTAGTCATTGGTGGTAGCTGCCTGGGCTGTGATGTGGAGCCGTAGAGTACCGAACACAAGAGGGTGTTTCCCACATGAAGTTCTAGCAAAGTTAGACGTACGCTTGTCCAATGAAGGCGTGCGCTTGTCCAATGAAGGTTTCGTTAGCACATTTGGGAGAGATCAGAAGGAGTCTTTCAACGACGTCACTTTCTGTAGTCCTTCGCTGACGGCGAACATAGACTGAGCGGAGAGAAGTGTACCCATAGCGAACACCAGGCAATACGCTACCGTATAGGCCAACGGAACCCAGCTGAAGAACACGAGAAAACGGCCGGACATCGGAACCGAAAACGTGGATACAACTGATCTAACAAGAAGGATTGTGGCAGTTTGAGACACCACAATGCCGCTAGAACTGGAGCCACACAATACATGGTGGAACGATCCACTCAGTACGCTACGCGCTGCTTGTCTCAGAGTTGGAAAGCGGTTCGGGAAACTTTGGCCGCTTTTAAACGGGAGACCAAACTTTGCAAGTCAGATTGCCACAAGGAGCCAGAAGTAGGCGCCAATGCCTGAGGCGTACCAAGTCGTGATGGTGCCTGGGTAAGCTGAAGGGTTCCCGTAGCACGATCCAACTACCTGAATACCGACACCGTACAGCGAAGAAGAAGGAATAAACACGGACGATCGACAAGTGACTAACGATGATCTCGCGACTGATATCAAACAAAGCCTATGGCCCAGATGGAATACTAAACGTGGTGCGGAAAGCTGCGATTCCGGCACACCCGGACATGTCCAAGGTAGCACTGCAGAAGTATCTAAATGAAGGCAAGCTTCCCGAAATGTGGAAGGTACGAAAGCTGGTGTTTCTGCCAAAGCCAGGCAATCCACCGGGCGATCCGGCCTCGTATAGGCCCATATGATTGCTGGATACACTCGGAAAACTCCTGGAAAGAATCGGGCTGATGAAATACACGGAGATCGAGCGCGGACTGTCGGATCAAAAGCGAGCTAGACTCCTTGCTACACCAGAATCACCATACCTCCCTCGGCTAGGTTGGCTAGGTTGCAGGAGAATTTCTCTCGCCGAGGAATTATCCGTTGAAGTAAGCTAGCTCCATTATTGGAAACTAGACCGAGTAGTTCGCGAATAGGTCGGGAGCTGAATGGCTCAAATAGGAAGTGGTGCAAAATGGCACCAGAAGTTGGCCAAAGGGCTTAAAGAAGTTGCGATACTGAATAGCACTGAACAGGCGGTCAAAGGGATTAAGAAGATTTGGTGCTGAATGCCACAAGGGGGCCGAGGGGCTCGTAAATTAGACAATGTATGGTTTACCACCTAGATTGCCCTTGTAGGGGAAGAGCACTAATTCTCAATCCACAGTTAGCTTTTGTACTTCCATATAGTAATGGCCTACTTTGTGTGGATGGTCAAAAACTGGTGGTTTATCGAGGACTGATGATGAACAACACCTTCCTGAAGTAATGCCTTAAGGTAGTGCCGAGGTAGAATCTGACCATCCGGAATCGAAGTACTGACCTCGAATTTCCTTTCAAATAAAATCCAGGGAGATCAGGCAAAGGCCAGCTTCTTGGAGGTAACGAAAGTAGGGTTCAGAGCTACACTCTCTGTTTAAAGTCGCTCACTCTGGCACACGATGGCCGAAATCGGTTGTGCGATCTCACTACTGAAGGTGTGCTGAGTCGGCGTAAAAGCTAAAAAACATGCACATATATAATATATTCTGCATCTGCAGAAGTATGAGGAGCTATTTCCTTACCCGGCTCCAGGTCAACGAGACAAACACGGGGTCAGAAATCGATTAACATTTCGACAGGGTTCCTGCAATGCTCTATTTCAACGCTCTGGGACGGGATATATAGTGGGGGTTCCGATGCGTAAGCTATCTAGCGGTGTGGAGATCGCCAGATTTGCTGACAACACAGTAATAACGGTACTGGGAGAGACGTCGCAAAAGGTGGAAATTGGGTGCAAAGAAATTGCAGATAGCCACAACCACAAAACGTAGGTGCTACTAGCTAGCAACTGCAAAGTGCGGCAGTGCGCAGTAATTATAGTCTCGAAGTGGGTGCTGACACAGCTGGGTGTGATGATTGATGACCGGTGGAAGTTCAACACCCAGATTGGCTATGCCTGCGAGAAGACGGCCAAAGCTATCAACGCTCTAGCCAGATTTATGCCGACCAGCGCCGGCCCAAGTAGTAGCAAGATGTGTCTTCTGGCTAGCGTGGTATTGTTGACACTGAGGTACAGAGAACCCGTTTGGGTTCGGTATTAGAGACACAACGGCATCGAAGGAACCTGAGCAGTATTTACAGGATCAAGGCCATGCGAGCCGCGAGCGCGTACGGAACTATCTCATCAGAGGGAGTCTGCGTTATTGTTGAAATAATCCCCATCGGCATCATCCTAATGGAGGATAACTAATGCATCATCCTAATGGAGGATAATATCGAGTATCGGGAGAAATTCTGCCACCGGGAAATTCTCAGTTGGTGTAGAGTAGTTTCACTGCCTCGGACTATCCGAGTAGATCGCGACAAATCTGGGTGCTAAATAGTACAAATAAAAGGGGCACAAATAAAAGGGGAACTCTCATTATGTGTAAGGTAGTTCAGCTACTGGGAGCTATACGAGTATATCGCTGAATAGCTCAACGAACGCGAAGGACCTAAGGGACTCAAGGAAAGAAGGTGCAAGAGCACTTCCCGTCACACATAAACACATACAGATACTATCCCAATTCGCCATCGAGTTGAGTCGTTTTGTTTATGAGAATCAGCACTCCTAGTCTCGGACAAACTTTGGAAAGCTAGAGCAAATTCCTCATATTCCATATATGAATAAAAAATGCTTTAAATAAAAAATGTAAATAGGGTGATTATTATGTATCTTGTCAATTCAATTACATGATGAACTTTATATCAAACAAGCTAATGCCCATCGCGCGTTGCTGTGACACTCTGCGAAATTGGAGGAAAACACAATTTCTTCCAAAGCGCCATCTGGCGGGCAGATAATCTCCAACTAATAGCACACAAACACGCCCCATACCAAATACCTACTGTGTGCAAATTTTTACGGAAATCGGTTAAGCCGTTTGGGAGTCTATAAATCATATACATACAAACTTTGACTTTATATATATATATATATATATATATATATATATATATATATATATATATATATATATATATATATATATATATATATATATATATATATATATATATATATATATATATATATATATATATATATATATATATATATATATATATATATATATATATATATATATATATATATATATATATATATATATATATATATATATATATATATATATATATATAATAGAAATAGAATAGAATAGAATAGATAGATAGATAGATAGATAGATAGATAGATAATGTAGAAACAGCAATAACCAGCAATTGTTGATCTGTGATTGTTTGAAGGATAAATGTTATTGTTAATTTTTATTCCGGTTAAAGGGTTATATACAAAGGGGCCATGCATAAATGACGTAGCATTTTGGGGGGTAGGGAGGGTATACCAAATTTGTGACGAAGTGTGACGAGGGGGAGGGTAGGGTCAGAAGTTGTGCGACGTAGCATTAAGTTTAAAACCCATTGTTTAGAGAAAACAACTTATGGGGTTTTTCATTGAAAAACCCCGGGGCGGTGTATTGCACTGGTGTTGCATTTTCTAGCAGAAGAGCAGGCCACTAGACGTATTTCATTCCCACTTCTGCTAGAAAGTGCAAAACCAGTGCAATCTACTGCCCTGGTGTTTTTCAATGAAAAACGACATTAATGATCCTCCATTCCCAAGAGAAATAAATTTAAATTTAAACAAGTTACTTTTGACGCGGTTTTTCATGAGGTAAATTTTACGTTAAGCGGAATTACAAGTTCGCAAAAATACGAAAAGATTTTGTATACGGATTTAACTTGCTACATTGGTTAGCTAATGTTGCCAGCTAGCAGACTTAGTTTGGTAGCTGAATTAAATTTTCACTTCGGATTCAACCAAACAAAATTTAGTAATTTAATTAAGATGAACGTATGCTTCTTAGAATCATTGGCGGCTGCAGGATTGTGAACTGAGAGTACTTCTCTTCATGCTCCCCTTGCCATATAAAATTAAAAAAAAATATTAACACTATATTTGTCACTATATGCTTATTTTGAACGCGATTTGCCTTTTTAATGAAAATGTTGATAGTCAAACATGTATTTCAAATAATTGAAAAACATATGTAATTTTTTTTCATCCCCCGGCCGCTTTGCACGGAACGAGGGGGAGGGCGTAGGTAAATGCTACGTTATTTACGAGGGGGAGGTTAGAATTTTGTGACCAAATGCTACGAGGGGGGAGGGAGGGGTCAAAAATCGCCGAAAAAAGCTACGTCATTTGTGTATGGCCCCAAAGTTGAAGCTCACAAAATCAAAAACAAAATTATTGAATATTCTGAAAGCAAATACTTTTGAAAATATCTGGGCGAAATTTCATCAAGATCGGAGCACTAGATTTCACACTACAGCCGTACGCAGCACGCTGGTTCTTTAGCGCATGAAGTTAACACAAAACTTTAAACGCAATTATCTCGGAACAAAGTTTTTTGAAAAGTACCGTTGCGGTGAACGTGGTATCTCAAAAACTAATCATCCGATTTTCATTTTTTTTAATTGTTTGTATCTACATTCTCGTGTACTTGATCCGTTCATCCAAAAATTTTCGACCCTGTGCAATAAATTTTTGGTCAATACTACGTTCACACTACAGAGTTAAAACATGTTATAATAATTAGCAACAAGAAAAATGTCATCAAGATAGCGTTAAAACACGTTATAACTCGTAGTGTGAACGTAGTATAAAGTTTTGAATGCCACGAAACTCAATTTTTTGGTCAACATGTTTTTTGCAGCAAATTTTTTTATTGGGAAACCGATCCATTCAAGTACACGACAATACATTTTTCTTCTATAATCTTTTTACTTTTTTGGTTCGGCTTGGAGAGCGATCACCGCAAACCTCTGCCAAAAAATACACGGTAAAAAATCGTCACGTTGATATAAAGTGATTTGACCACAATAAAACCGTATAATACTCACGCTCTAGATTAATCAGGAAATGCCGGTTTTCCACTTTTCGCTCTGATTTGTGAACTTTTATTTGTTGTTCATTAGATACATTATCATGCTGGTACTTTTGACAACTTGAAGAAAGAAAAAAAGAAACACTGAAAGTTTGTGAAAATTCGCTGAGAAAAGTTATTAACTAAAGAAGCAGCGTGGCTTCAAAACAAGTGAATTTTATTATTAATCATAGCAACCCTGTTTGAATAACTGTATCTGCCGTTCGCGAGTGGTGGGTGGCAAGTCTAGTTTACACTTGTACAACGATGGAGCTATTCAAACAGGGTTGCTATGATTAATAATAAAATTCACTTGTTTTGAAGTAATGCTACTTCTTTAGTTAATAACTTTTCTCAGCGAATTTTCACAAACTTTCTGTGTTCCTTGAATACGTTCAGTAGAAGAATACCTTTAGAAATATATAGTGTTCTGATTGATTGATTGATGAAGTGATTTGTTAAGAATTTATTTTCAATGTTAACTGATTTTCCATACTAATTCCAATATAAACTTTGAAATTTTTGGAGGGTCCGTAGACACAACCGATCGGTACCAAAATTTGCACAATTACTAAGGGCCATAAAAGGAATTAGTAGAGCCTGGTGGAGCTAAAAGTCAAAAATTGAACCAGTCTAATATACATATTATTCTACAGGTGGATTCC
The DNA here is from genome assembly GCF_030247195.1 of Topomyia yanbarensis. Classification (NCBI taxonomy): domain Eukaryota; kingdom Metazoa; phylum Arthropoda; class Insecta; order Diptera; family Culicidae; genus Topomyia; species Topomyia yanbarensis. The sequence goes on along the minus strand of NC_080671.1, from coordinate 122,284,446 downwards.
ATTAAATAGTTTTTAAAAGGCTAGATCATATTGGTGTTGATTGTAAATCATTAGAAAATCAAAGCTTAATCACTTCATTTGGTAGTGATAGAAGACAATATGATTCAAGTGCATTATCATTTGGATTAAGCGTGTCAATTTTTCACCGTGCACGCTTCGGGGGATGAGCTATAACTCCGCCAAACTTCAATATTTTTTTTGAATTCAACTTGTTTTTTCGAACTTCAATAGCACTACCAACGAGATGTCTTTCGCTTTTTCAAATGAAATTTGCATAAAACACTTTAAAAAATCACGAACATAGCTCACTTTTTCGCCACAACTTTGTATATAACCCCCAATGCTCATTATAGTGACACAAATGTATATAGATGATAGAAATGTTGAATTTCAAAGGGATTGCATAGTCTTTCTTTTATAAGAAAAGTATGATAAGTACAACAACATTACAACCAAACGCCTCGAAACAGTAACGGTCTACATGAGTAACCATTACTGTCAACAGTGACGAGACCTCCCTATCACTGCCATATGTTTTTACTACAGCAATACTCAACCACTCATCGCAACCATGCAACAACCACCCGCTTGATTATTGTCTCTTCATCCCATCAGAGACAGGTACGCAAGCGACACGACCGACGCGTGACACAATTCTGGTGTCACGCGCCGCTGGTGAAGCACACCGACCGAAAGTCGCATGTCCACAGTTCGCACACCACCATAAGAACGCATGCTACCGTTGCCTGTTGGGTCATCGGTGACTTGCGCCCGCCCAAAGTGCTCATTCGTACGGGAAATCTCGTGGAAAACGGACGTGTTTTTTCTCTCTCTTCCGCCTACTCGGTTCGTTCGTCGCGAATTCGCTCGATAAGCGCTTGACTAGTGGAAAGTTTTCCAATTGTGTGAGCCACATAAACTCTGAACTTGCGTCGTGGTCGTTTGAAGTGGTTAAGAAACTCTGCTCAGGATATTAGTGCTAAATTAGAATCTTACTGTTTGGGTTCAAGTTCGTGTGAAACAATTCCCTTGGCTTGGACAGGACATCTACGATGGATAACTTTAAGAAAAAAGCATCAGGGCGGCCTAACCTGGAATACACGGTAAGTGATTTCAGCCGACGGAAAGTACATAGACTAGTAGATTTAGCTAGACAGCAAGGCTGCCCTTTGTTATCCGGGGACAGAGCGGGATACACACAAACGGTATATTATGCGTGATTGAAGAAAAACCGCTAAATCGCCCTCAAAGCTAGACAGTGGCTGACTGCGGGCTGGCATTGATCTTGTTTCAGCGTAAACTTGAGGATAAATTTAGGACTTCTTTCTCATCTGTTCGCACGATCGTTGCGCGTTGTGACGCCCACACTACTGCTGCTGGTGTTGTGTGCGTATCGCGTATCTGCTTGCGAGATTGCGGTGCGGGTGGGATGAAAACAGTGTTTTTCTTCGTTCGCGGATTGAGGGGTGAGTGGTAGGCAATAGGGCCCATTACCTATGTATTTTGATTGGCGGAAAACCAGAAGCTAACTTTTCCGGTTTAAGCTGGAGTTGATGTGATGAGCAGCTCATACGCATGTGCAATCCGAATCGGTATTACGTTTGTTTATCCAACCCATTGATACTTTAGGAAGAATAATCGAGCGGCTGTGAAACGGTATTTTGATTTATCATAGTTAACGTTCAAAGGAAGCAATATTTTTACTGTGGTGAATTGTTGATGATGAATTAAATTAGAATTCCATAATTAGCCAACTCAAGAATTGATTGCGTATACAGGGTATGAAAATTGAAAAATGGGAATCCATTATTGCGATATATCATTGATTGATTTTATTATAGCAAAGCAAATCAGCCCCGATTATTTTGGTTACCAGCCTTCTTTTGCAATAGTCCCTAACATTATTGGAAGAATGTTATGACAGCTCGGAAAGTTTTGTATATTTTACCTCCTCGAAAATAAATGGTTTACATCATGGAAAACATGCCATTTAGTGTTTGTTGTGTAATTTTTATATATTAAAACACTATAATGTGTAAAACTTCCGTGTTTATTTAAACGATGACGTTAACGATATAATGAGGTTCGATTAAAAAAAGAAGGGTGGGTAATGTCAGAGACATAACCGGAGTGAAGTAGAGTACACTTTAGGTTGTTAATGCAAATGCTACAATTGTGACTATCTTCTGATAGGTTATATTAAAACCAGCTATTTCGTTATTTCTAATGGAAATACCGAAATATCGGTACACCTACATCGAAACCTAAAATATTCCAATATATTTATCCTCATATGGTAGCCCTGCAAATAGCATTTAATGAGAGTGAAACAATTCATTTGGCAACAGTAGAGAATCGTATATACTTGTACCGTTATTTCCCTATTTCCATTAGAAATACCGAAATAACTTATTTTAATAAAACCTTTCAGAAAGTAGTAAAAAATGCAGCATTCGTATTAACAACTTTATATGTATGCAACTTCATTTCGGAAATGTCGTTGACATTACCTACCCATCTTCCTAATCTAAAAAAAATGATTTGAAAGCCTAATAATTGCATAACCTAAGACGATTTAAAGCTACACCTTTGTGAAATCTCGACAAAAAATAAAATTACGTGTTAGTCCAACGAGCTTTTTGTCCCGTTGTTGTTGTGAATTATTAAAATTTTGAGCATTTTTCAAAGCGTTATGATTGCGATTACAGGGGGAAATGTTGGTTGAATGATATTTATTAAATTCTCCCAATTAATGTTCTATAGCTAAACTGTGATCATATTTCCTTAGGAGGCGCGTTTTACCCCATGTTTTCATAAATAACAATATGCTCGAACCGTAACTAAGCAGGTATCTTAGAATGGAGTTTTCACAATAATGGAGTTTTTCACTTGTGTAGCCGCGATATTCGCAAACAAAATAAGTAAAATGCACATTGCGTCATTTAGCCGCACATAAAATAAGCTGGGCTTAATGTGGATACAATTAATCTGTTTTATGGAAAATGTGTTTATAGCATGATGATACGTAAAAAATTTTCTCCGTTTGCTCCGAGGACCGAGTATTTTAAGTTTCCCCTGGTAGTCTAAAAATGCTCTATAAACTCGTAAATAAACTTTCCGAAGTAACTCGTATCAAATAATCAACAAAAAACCATAATATCAGCATCCAATAAGGTTGAACAGAGAAAGCGCAAAAATCGAAAACGAAAAAAGCAGTTTTTTCAGTTTTTGTGTTAGATCTTCATAAAAATCAATCAGCAGTACTGTAACAACATTCTACATAAGCTTTTTATGAAGATCTAAGACACGGTGTGGAAAAAAACTGCTTTTTTCGTTTTCGATTTTTGCCCATTCTCTGTCCAACCATAAGCCAACACCATCTCCTTTATACAACGAAACAACCAGTACGCACTACGGCTTGCCAGAGGAAACACACAGATAAATTCACCGCGGTGCACTCTGGAACGGGCGCCGTGGTGAATTTATCTGTACAGGCACCTGACGCTACATATGATTTAAATTACAAGAGAGCGCGGTTCTCGCACTAAACCACCCCATCGCCAATCCATTTATTCAGCTCTGAAAAAATAGCTTTCTGCTTTTTCTGTGGTGTGTCATCATTGTATCTTCCGTGTATGCTTGAAACTGGCACGTCATTTTCTGGTTAGAATGAAATGCTATCAGCACCTGGCGGCTGTCATGGTATCTATTACCTGCCATCAAAGAATGTGAGCTGACATGAAACGCAGCAGCTGCTACGCTTACAACGTCAGAACACAAACTAACGAATTTTTCATGTGTTCCCTTTTTATACGCGTCGCAGTTCATTCGATGAAAAAGAGGCAGTCCCAGCAACGCTTGCTTTTTGAGCGAATTGTACTGACCAATCATGGATCAGATAATTACACACCAAATGAAATTTAAACGACATGTAAATCAATACGAATGTAAACATACAACGGTTGAATCGAAAATTTGATTGAAAATTACGTAAAAATCAATTGGTGCATCAAACAGCATACAATTTTACACTTTCATTCGTGTAATATTACATGTCATTCATTTTACAACAATATTCGAGTAAAAATACATTGAAGTGCATTGGTTTTCCGTTTAAAGAAACTGTAATTTTCAATCCACGTGTAAAATTATAATAAAATTCGTTGAAGAAAGCACGACAAGTCGTGTGTATTTGTGGTGGAACTTAATTTTACATTTATATTCATGCTCCAAATATGTGCATGAAAATAAACTTAAAATTACAAAATATTTTTATCTGTGTACTACTTTCATAAAATCCATTCGCTATTTTTAGTATTTGTACATACTACCGAATTGGATACAAAATTGTTGTACATAGTTCCAATCAGATAGCGTAATAATCTTATTTTTTTAATTCAGTACAAAGGCAGATATTCATGTTAAAAAAATCGGGTAAAATTCTGGCAGAAAATTTTGAAACGGGACCCCTATATTGAAACTTGAGAAGTATTCTACTTAAAAAATTGGAGATTTGGCGGATTCCCTTTGAGTTAAACTGACATCATTGTAGTTTTAGTCACAATGCCCCTGCTATTGTGGCAGCTGGCTAGATATGGCCAAAACATAACTGGACCGTCGTAGGACTCAATAAAGGTTAAAATCTATCTGTTAAAACACTTCCTTTTAAACGCTTCCGAATTCATAGTTTTATCCATCACAAAAATACTGGTTTACTGGCCGCTGGACTGAATCCCTTGCCAAATCATTATTTTTGCGTGAACTTTCGAAAACAAACTTGAATTTTCTAGAAACCTTGCCGTGAGTAGGAGCCTTGTATGATTTGCTTGAATTGTTCATAATATTATTGTCGCACAAATCACATCCATCGTCAGCACGTGGTCGTACAGCCCGACACACATGTGCGGCAAAATTCAACTGCTAGGTTTGTTTCTAGGTGTCCAGTGGGTAATTAATTTTCAAGTGGATAGTACTACCTTTACTACTCACATTATTGAATATTTCATTACACATAGTATATTGGGATCAAAAGACATTCGTCCACTTGCTTTATTTTAAAAATAGGCCACTTTAAAACACGGCATGCACAAATAAAATAAATTAAAGGCCAAACTGGATAACAAATACTATTTGGACTCACTGGAAGTTAAACTCACTCCACGGTTAAAATCCAGTAGAGGGGCAATTGCGCGTGGAATGTCAACATTAGAGAGTTCAGACGGATGTCCTATAATAAATATAATATAAAAATAATATACTCAAACCTTAACCCTCCGGAAGTCGCGCAAATGGCCCACTGAACGAGCAGCCGCAGTAACAACATGCTTCATACTTCCTCCTTTTACCCTAAAATGAGTGATGTAATTTTTGAATGGCCTTATAAAAGGGTTTTATAGTCGTCTTTTGAATATATGATTTTGCATTGAAGAGACAGCATGCGACAAATGGTTATCCCTGGATTCGATAGCGTCTGCTTTATAGATTCGAATGAATTTGGCTTTGTCTGCGGAAATTAGCAGATTGGAGTGTTATTTCATACCAAAATGTTGCTTTTTTGGCACTAAAAATTTCGATAACTCAACAGATATAAGAGATAGAAATAAACTTGTAGAACAAAAATTGTGTATTTTCTTATGCCAAACAAAATCTTAGAATATTTTGAAATTCTAAAAAATCACCCAGAAAAGCTACACTGCTGGTCAATAAAATAGGTGTAAGATAAAAATACATGAAATTTTGAGTTTTCTCTAAAAATATTTTTGTATTCAAATATTTTATAGCTAGGCACAGTCATGATAATGAAAAAGAACACTTTTATTTGTAAACTAAATGTTATGCTTTATCGTAACTCTTTCTTTTCCATGAAATCCAAAAAAGTACCTGGTCAATGAAATAGGTGTATTGTAATCCATTGCAATAAAATTTTTCAAATCCAATGATTTTTAGACTTCAACATTTTTAACAACCAGTAACCTGTGTAAACTCCCTTATTCAACCAAATTTTATCCATTTGTCTTGGCATTGTGTCATTCAAACGCTGATAAGTTTCCGTTGGTATAGGGTAGCATCCCTTTTAAGCTACTTCCTACAAACGATCCCTATTTGTGAAATTTCGATAGAATAACTTCTTTTTAAGTACATTCCGTAAATTTACTACGGGATTGATGACTGGAGATTGGCATGGTCCGAAATTATAGACACTTTACTATCCTGAAATCATTCCTTTACATACTTCGATTTGTGTTTTTGGTCAATATCTTGCTGAAACTGTCATGTAAAGGCACGTTATCTTTGGCATAGGGCTGCATGACATCCTTTAGGATGTCCATCCTTTAGCCTTGCATTCGAATCTTGCCATTATAGTGGCGTTGCGAAGAATAGGACCTGCGCAATTCCACGAGAAGCAAACTCCAAACCTCATTGTTCTCGCCTCCGTGCTTTACCATATTTTGCGTGTGTCGCAGATCAAACTGTTTGCACTTTGGACGTTTAACGTTTCGTTGTGCATCGGAGGAAAACAGGTTTACCTTTGATTCGTCCCTCTGAAGGATATGTCGCCATTTTATGATTCCTTCTGAACCAGGCCCATTAACGCTGTTGAAAAGCAAATTGCATTTTTCTTCAAAGGCTTTGGCTTCGAAATAGTGGAACCTTCTTAGCAATTCTTTCTGGAAGATTGGAATTTTACGGCCTACAGCGAACTGTTCTCGGACCTGCCACTTTTCCAATTTGTGCTGAATTAGTTTTGGATGACGCGAATGGATCAGATTTCGCTAAAATTGCAATACGATGGTCAGCTGCTGTAGATGTTTTCTTGGGTTTTTTGCGTGTTTCCTTTTTTCAAAGGTTTTAAAGCCTTTGTAACGAAGTTTTCGGAACGCCGCAGTGTATTCGCGATTTATTTATACGTCTTATCTTCTTGAACAAAATTTCTTAGCAAAACTCGTTCCACTTGAGTACAGTGAGATGCTCGACCCATTCCATAACAAATCTTCGACTTATTCAACATTTGAATATATTTATTAACACGCAGAATTCAAACTTCACCAAATAAAACGTATAATGGAATTATGCAAAGTAATAACACGTTAATATATTTCACACACCTATTATATTGACCACACGAAAAAGCCTGCGGTAGTCTTGTTTTGCATCTTGACAAAGATTGCAAATATAATCTGTGCCAACAACCCACTAGTAACTTGACAGATCCCAAGGCTTCTGTGTGCGGTAGGTGTGATTGAGACTGCTGCAGCTTGGTATGCGTAATTGAGAGAAAAACAAAATAATCTACCACACACCTATTTTATTGGCCAGCAGTGTATATTGAAAAAAGTGATTTTCTGGTGTGTATCATACAAAACTCCACAAATGTGTATTAAAATAGATATATAGTCTCTTAAGCAAAGTTATTTCTTATTCTATTCCCTACAACTTTGCTGAATGCAGTTTTTTATTATTTTCATAAATGACCAAACAAAAATTTGCTTCTCAGTTTTAGAGGGATTAATTACCAAACTAATACTTTAATAAGATTGGGAATATTTTATAGACAAACTTTTCTGAAGACACTATACCTCGAAAATCGTTTTTTCGTAATCAAAACAATTACGATCACATTTTTGCCTATTTGGAAACACTGTGCGCTGGTGCGTTAAAACGATTTCGCTTGATTTTCAGAGCAGCGTGCACTTAGTGCACTAGCGCGATTTCCGGAAGGTTAACCAACCAGGTTTCTTCGCAATAACCCTGCAATTGTCACGTATGATAATAACCGACAACAAATGTGGTACAAGGACATTACTTTTAACGGAGCATTTTACTTGTAGAGCGGTGAAATTTGCTAACAAAATAATTAAAATCAGAGCCTAAAATCCTCATACCTATTCAATGAACGACGAAATTCAGAGAATTCATTTTCGTCCTTTCCCTGCCTCTTTCGTTGCTAACTGCATGAAAAAATAAACCATTAAAGACGATGTCCCCTCCTCTCTCGATTCTATAAAAACGAGTAGCAGCAGCAGCGACTTTCGTTTTCCTATGACAATTCGAAGTTGAAATTTCGTTTTGATGCATGCTCAGTAATTTAGGATTCTCATTCATTAAATGAAATTAATGCAATGTGCATCTAATAATGCAACTAGAACATAGTTAAAATGAGAAATATGCACACCGATCAGGCTTTCGTCGTACAATACCATCATTAGCTCGCAAATCTACAGAATCGAGCATCGACAAATAAATATCATTGCTAGTGTATGTTCGTTTCCCCAGCAGTAAGTTCAATATCGAATGTACCAATATCATTCTGAACTTCAAAGCGAAAACGAGCATGTGGAGAGAATAATGAAAGCGCTCTGCTACATGCTTGCTTTGTCCTAGCCTGTTGTCTCATTTTCGATTTCGCAAAGTGCTAGTGGTATGCAAAGAAGCTTCGTTCTTTCGTCAGTTTCGCCTGATTTTGGCAAATGAAAAAAACATTTTCCGACCCTGATTAAAATGAAAATACCGTTTCAAGTTTCCCAGTTTGCCCCCGTATCAACAGAAACTTATGTCAGTATTCAACAAACCAACATTCTTCAAATCGTCAATCGCAGCCACACTACCGTTTGCAAGAAGAAAACTAATAATTTTTTTTTTCTTTTATTTTTTTTTCATTTTTTTTTTTCGCCGGATCCTATTTGTTAACTAGCTTATTGATAAATCATCAGAAAACATAACTCTCCGAGCTCTCGATCGAAGCAGTTCGTTTTCTGGTGCTGTGCATAAAGTGAACAAGAATATATATTGACAGTGAAGGTCAACTATTGTTTGAGGCAGTCTTTGTTCGCTCGTGCCCAGGCTGGTGAAGTGAATACCAGAATTGCCGGACACGCCGCTATATAAGCTAAGTATTATTTTTCTTTCTTTCGTTTCCCTTTCCCCGATCGGTCTACTTTTCCCTTTCCCCTGAATACAAGTTTCATCTCTCGTTTACACCACGTGCTATCCTCGTGCCTAAATGGCCGAGGGCGAAGGAACATTGGATGGGAATGATATTCCCATGGATTTACCGGATAAACCCGATATTACTCCCTCCCCTGATTCCCCCAGTCCTCCCCGTATTAAAACATACCCAGCCAGTTCAAATGGACCCTGGGTGGTGTATTTCCGGCCCAACACGAAATCGCCCAATATTCTAGAAATATCACGGGAGCTGACTGCTAACTACCCGGCCGTAGCTCAGATAACACGTGTTCGAGCTAATAAGATACGCGTTATAGTAAATGACCTCGATCAGGCAAACCAGATTGCTCGCAGTGAGCGTTTTACGAAACAATTCAGAGTGTATGTGCCTTGTAGGGCAGTGGAGATCGATAGAATAGTCGCCGAACCGGGTCTAAAGTGCGAAGACCTGTTGAAGTACGGGGTTGGCTGCTTTAAGGACCCTTCACTTCAAAATGTGAAGATTCTGGAATGCAAGCAATTGTATTCCGCAAAAACAGAAAATGATAAGACAACTTATTCTCCGTCAGACTCGATTCGGGTGACTTTCTCCGGGTCTGCTCTTCCCAACTATGTCCTCCTGGATAGGGTTCGCTTACCCGTTCGCCTGTTTGTACCGCGGGTAATGAACTGCAGCAATTGCAAGCAACTGGGCCACACAGCCACTTATTGTGGCAATAAAAAACGGTGCGGCAAATGCGTGGGAGAGCATGAGGATGACGCTTGCGGTGGAGAAACTGAGAAGTGTATTTACTGCGGGGGCCCTCCGCATGCTCTTAAGTCATGCCCGGCGTACAAGCAGCGCGGGGATAAAATTAAGCGCTCCCTTAAGGATCGCTCGAGGCACTCTTATGCAGAAATGCTAAAGAATGCTTCGCCATCTGTCCCTTCCGAAAATTCCTTTGCTCTTTTGGCTGGCGTTGAGCAAGAATCTGACGACCCACAAGAGGGAACATCATTGGTTAACCCAGGGGAATCCAGGAAGAGGAGAAATCTAGCCTCCCCTAAATTGCCTCGTAAGGGTGCCAAGGTGTCGTCCCCTCAGAGTGCGCCAACTACAATCAATAAATCCAACGGAAGTGATGCACAAAAGCCGAAGCAATTTGCTCCAGGACTTGGAAATATTAATTCTAACAAGGAGTACCCACCACTTCCAGGGACACCAAAAACCCCAAGTGTCCCCTTTTTTCAAACAGATACTCAGTCCAGTAGCGGACTAATGAAATTTTCTGACATAGTGGACTTAATTTTCACAGCTTTCAATGTTACTGATCCTCTTAAAAGCCTTCTGATACGTTTTCTCCCTATAGTGCAAACATTTTTGAAGCAGTTGACTACTAAATTGCCCCTCCTTGCAGCGATCGTATCCTTCGATGGCTAAGTCATCGAACGAGGTCACCGATTCTATCACTGTTCTACAGTGGAACAGCAGAAGTATCCTCCCGAAAATCGATTCCTTTAAATTTTTACTAAATAGTTTAAAATGTGATGCTTGCGCATTATGTGAAACTTGGTTAACTTCCGATATAAATCTCAACTTCCACGACTTTAATATAATTCGTCTGGATCGAGAAAACCCCTATGGAGGAGTACTTTTGGGGATCAAAAAGTGCTATTCTTTCAACCGAATTAACCTCCCTTCGACACCAGGCATTGAAATTGTCGCTTGTCAAGTTTTAATCAAAGGTAAAGACCTTTGCATTGCTTCCATCTACATTCCTCCTAGAGCCTCGGTAGGGCACCGAACGCTTTGTAATATCACGGAATCCTTACCGGCACCGCGGCTAGTTCTGGGAGACTTTAACTCGCACGGTACGGTATGGGGTTGTCTTCATGATGATAATAGATCAACATTAATCCAAGATCTTTGCGACAATTTTAACATGACCATCTTAAACACGGGAGAAATGACGCGGATTTCTACACCACCAGCACGCGCAAGCGCGTTTTTTTATCGCTTTGCTCGACATCGCTACAGTTAGATTGCATGTGGAAGGTGATCCCTGATCCCCACGGTAGCGATCATTTGCCTATCGTGATTTCAATTGCTAACGGTTCAAGACCATCGAAAACAATCAATGCCTCGTATGACCTCACACGAAACATTGATTGGAAGAGTTACGCGACCGCGATATCCGTTAAAATCGAATCCACTCAAGAACTTCCTCCGGAGGAAGAGTACAGGTTTTTGGCTGGCTTGATTCTCGACAGTGCGAATCAAGATCAGACTAAACCAGTACCCAGCGCGAATACCCATGGACGGTCTCCCACACTGTGGTGGGATAAAGAGTGCTCAGAGCTGTACGCGGAGAAGTCCACTGCATATAAGGCCTTCCGGGAAGACGGGTTACCCGCTAGCTATCAACAGTACGCGTCGCTAGAAAGGCGAATGAAGAGTTTAATGAAAGCCAAAAAACGCAGTTATTGGCGCCGGTTCGTCGACGGGTTAACGAGAGAAACAGCGATGAGCACTCTTTGGGGTACGGCTCGACGTATGCGTAACCGTAATAGTACCAACGAGAACGTGGAATATTCAAACCGTTGGATATTCGCTTTCGCCAAGAAGATCTGTCCGGACTCTGTCCCGGTACAGAAAACGTGCCGCGCCGCGTCTCCTCACGATACCGCGAACGAAACACCGTTTTCGATGGTGGAGTTTTCACTTGCTCTCTTATCATGCAACAATAACGCCCCAGGGTTAGACAGAATCAAATTCAACTTGCTGAAGAATCTGCCTGACACTGCAAAAAGGCGCTTGCTGAACTTATTTAACAAGTTTCTTGAGGGTAACATTGTCCCTTATGACTGGAGGCAAGTGAAGGTCATCGCCATTCAAAAACCAGGAAAACCAGCCTCCGACCACAACTCGTACCGGCCGATTGCAATGCTGTCCTGTATTCGGAAGTTGTTCGAGAAAATGATCTTGTTTCGCCTCGACAATTGGGTTGAAGCAAATGGCTTACTGTCAGATACACAATTTGGCTTCCGCAAAGGCAAAGGGACAAACGATTGCCTTGCGTTGCTTTCTACAGAAATCCAAATGGCCTATGCTAACAAAGAGCAGATGGCATCAGTCTTCTTGGATATTAAGGGGGCTTTTGACTCAGTTTCTATCAACATTCTGTCAGAGAAGCTGCACCAGCATGGTCTTGCACCAATTTTAAATAACTTTTTGCTAAACCTGTTGTCTGAAAAGCACATGCACTTTTCGCATGGCGATTTAACAACATCGCGATTTAGCTACATGGGTCTTCCCCAGGGCTCATGTCTAAGTCCCCTTCTCTACAATTTTTACGTGAATGACATTGACGATTGTCTTGCCAATTCATGCACGCTAAGGCAACTTGCAGACGACGGGGTGGTCTCTGTTACAGGGCCCAAAGCTGCCGACTTGCAAGGACCATTACAAAATACCTTGGACAATTTGTCTGCTTGGGCTCTTCAGCTGGGTATTGAGTTCTCCACGGAGAAAACTGAGTTGGTTGTTTTTTCTAGGAAGCGTGAGCCGGCGCAACTACCGCTTCTATTAATGGGTGCAACGATCAACCAGGTTTTCACATTTAAATATCTCGGGGTCTGGTTCGACTCTAAAGGTACCTGGGGATGTCACATTAGGTATCTGAAACAGAAATGCCAACAAAGGATCAATTTTCTCCGAACTGGAACATGGTGGGGTGCCCACCCAGGAGACCTGATCAGGTTATACCAAACAACGATATTGTCGGTGATGGAGTACGGGTGTTTCTGTTTCCGCTCCGCTGCGAACATACACTTCATCAAACTGGAGAGAATCCAGTATCGTTGCTTGCGCATTGCGTTGGGTTGCACTCGACCCAAACGATGAGTCTCGAAGTGCTGGCGGGCGTTCTTCCGCTAAAAAATCGATTTTGGGAACTCTCATATCGATTGCTCATCCGATGCGACATTCTGAACCCGTTGGTGATTGAAAACTTCGAGAGGCTCGTCGAGCTTAATTCTCAAACCCGATTTATGTCCTTGTACTTCGACTACATGGCACAGAGCATTAATCCTTCTACGTATACTCCCAACCGTGTTCGTTTCCTAGATACTTCTGATTCTACTGTATTCTTCGACACATCCATGAAGGAAGAGATTCGTGGAATCCCGGACCATATACGCCCTCAAGTGATCCCCAATATATTTTATAATAAATTCCGAGAAGTCGACTGTGACAAAATGTTCTACACTGACGGATCAAATCTCGATGGGTCCACTGGCTTCGGTATCTTCAACAATACTATCACCGCTTCATTCAAGCTCAATGATCCTGCTTCAGTTTACGTCGCAGAGTTAGCTGCAATTCAGTACACCCTTGGGATCATCGACACTCTGCCCAAAGATCACTACTTCATCATTTCGGACAGCCTCAGCTCTATCGAGGCTCTTCGTGCGGTGAAGCCTAAAAAGCAATTCCCGTATTTTCTGGGGAAGATACAGGAGTCCTTGTGTACGTTATCTGAAAAATCTTATCAGATTACCTTTGTTTGGGTCCCCTCTCATTGTTCTATCCCGGGCAATGAAAAGGCCGACTCATTAGCAAAGGTGGGCGCATTAAATGGTGACATATACGAAAGACCAATCTGCTTCAACGAATTTTTTAGTATTTGTCGTCAGAGGACACTCAACAGTTGGCAAACCTCGTGGAGCAATGGTGAACTTGGACGATGGCTACATTCGATTATCCCAAAGGTATCAACGAAACCTTGGTTCAGGGGGATGGATGTGGGTCGGGATTTTATTCTTGTAATGTCCCGACTTATGTCCAACCACTACACCTTAGATGCACATTTGCGGCGTATTGGGCTTGCGGAGAGTAGTCTGTGCGCTTGTGACGAGGGCTATCATGACATCGAGCACGTTGTCTGGGTATGCGCCGGGTATTTGGACGCCAGGTCTCAGTTAAAGGATTCCCTTCGGGCCCGAGGTAGACCACCCAATGTCCCAGTCCGAGATATGCTGGCAAATTGTGATTTCCCCTATATGTCCCTTATTTATACTTTCATAAAAACGATAAATATCCAAATTTAGCCCCTCTCTTTTTATTTCTCGTTTTTAGAAGTTTCCTCTTGCCGTGTGGAACCGATATGCTTCAGACTGCCACTATGTAACCGCCGTCGCCCTTATCACTACGGAATCTGAAGCGAGAGCGACTCGAGGTCCGAAGGATTCCCTTTGAAGGATTCCCCGCGGGTCCGAAGAATACCATCCGCCAATCCGACCTACTAGACTGAGGCGCAAATTTGTTTCGCTGATCTCCCGTTTGCCCGAAAGTTGCAAGTTTTGCTCTTCTCTACCGGTCACCATCTACGCCTTCTCTCCCCTGTCCTTGATACAACTACTTCTACACCGATTTTGGAAATGACCAAGCATAAGTATCCGATAAAAAATCAAATTTGTATTCCGTATTCCTAGTTTTAAGATAGTTGTAATTTCTACTCTTTGTTAAAACTATTGTCCCCCATCTTGTAAATAGAATTGTATCCCTAGTTTTAAAACATCTGTGAAATTTTTCATAAATATTTGTTCCCCCTTTTGTGTACCAAACTATATTTTTTCGCTAACTGGAAGAACGACCACTTTGTTTTCAACAGATGGAGATGGCTTTTGGTCACGGTTTTAGCCAATATTATTTTATTTGGTCTATCGCCTACGTTTCGAAGGTCTACGCCTTCATCTTCAGGGCAAAAAACGGTTACAATAATATCATAGTCAAGTGATTTTGAACATTGAATCTCAAAACGCAACACGCTACTCTACAATAAAGGAACCCCGCGCACATCACTAGCAGACTGAGCAATAATTGCTCAGTCTGCTAGTGATGTGCGCGGGGTTCCTTTATTGTAGAGTAGCGTGTTGCGTTTTGAGATTCAATGTTCAAAATCACTTGACTATGATATTATTGTAACCGTTTTTTGCCCTGAAGATGAAGGCGTAGACCTTCGAAACGTAGGCGATAGACCAAATAAAATAATATTGGCTAAAACCGTGACCAAAAGCCATCTCCATCTGTTCCAAACTATATTGTTAGTTTTAAGATAACTGTAAATATTTTCTAAAAAACAATTACTATTGAATTCCTTGTTTTAAAATTTTTCATAAAAAAAAATCTTTTGCCCCCTCTCTTATATATAGAATTTTTTTTTCTAGTCTTAAGATAGCTGTAAATTTTTTCTCTTTTATAAAAAAAATATTTCAACATTGTAACCTCCTAGTTTTAAGATATTCAAAATGTAAAAACAAAAGAATTCGGCACCGCCAAGCTAACGCATTTGTGCCTATCAAATAAACGAAATGAAAAAAAAAGAAAACTAATAAAAAAGGGCACACTCCTTCGCAGTGCATCCTGGAGCGCGCGCCATGGTGAATTTATTTGAAAACACCACACATAATTGAATGAGCAAGAGAGCGCGGTCTCTCACACCCAACCACCCCATCGCCTTGAAATACGTTTATTTAGCTCCGAAAGAAAGAGCGTTCTGTTTTTGCCGTGGTCTGTGATCATTGTATGCATGAAACTGGCGCGCCTGTACATCATTGAAATGATGTCTGGCGACAGTCATGGAATATTACTTCGGCTGACGGAACGTAGCAACTACTATGAGGTCAGAAAGTAAACTGACGATTTTTTTTCTTATGTGCTGCTTTTATATGTGTGTCGCGGTTCATTGGATGCAAAGAGGCGGTCCTAGCAACGCTCGCTGCTCGGTTGAATTGGTCGGACCAATCAGCGCTGATAATTACCACTTTCACAAAATACATTATTTTTGTTATTTCTAGTAATAGTACATTTTACGGAATCAAATACAATATGGGTCATTCCACGCGAAGTGATCAAAAAAGATGCAAACTTGAAATCGACCTTCACGGATTTGAACTAAATCTGGTGGAATTGTTCATCTAGGGTCAATATATAAAAACCCAATTTTTGGTGTCAATTGAACAACCACTCGGGTCATGGGAGCACCCCCCGTTTTCACAAATTGCCAAAACCCTTGATTTTCTTTTGATCATATCTCCGGTTCTATTTACTCTAGAATCAAACAGCTAGATGGATTTTGATGAAAATTATTCAAGGAGCCTAGAAAAAATATAATTTGTTGACGGCAGTGCTGCCAACTATGCGAATTTTTTAGTTAAATATTAAAAATTAATTTTTCTCCCAATACATATATTTCAATTTTGAAAATTCTAAAGCCAACGTTTTCCTCAGACATTTTTACATAAGAAACACCTATAATCTCAATATAATTTTAGCGGATCCTGAGATACACCGTTTTGAAAGGAAAAACCCACATTTTCTCATATAAAAATCCATTTTTATTGGCCGAAATTGAGAAAATTTTCAAACGGTCATAAAAATCGACCCTGATCTGCTAGAAGCAAACCAAAAACGTAGTTCTGTATGTATCGATTTTGTTGGCTATTTTCGGCAAATTTGAGACTAAGAGAAACGAAAGCAATGAAATTGAAAGACGGATAGGTATTCCAGAGCGAATCAGTTATAAACTTAGAACGGAAAACTAGAACTAGGCAGGCTCATATGGGCATGATCGAAAGGAAATGTGAAGAATTTTTTGCCTTCTGCAGAGTAGGAGTTGGGCGTTTCACCCACATGGTCTATGGTAGAACATAACTCATCATCATGTTTTACCGCCGACGCCGGCAAAAAATTCTTCACAAATCCTCGCCTAGAACGACCATGCGATCATTCTTCTCCCTTTCTGCTAGCATCAAGCCGTGACGTATGCATTCAATCGACACCAAGCTATCGGTGTCGCACCGATCCTATTGTGATTGAACTACTTATCGATACAGTAGAACCTTGCGGCAATTAAAACATAGTAACATATAAACTAGTTGATAAAAAAGTAGATAAAAAATCGATTTCTGCTAGCTGAGCTGTGTCATTAATTGCTATCAGCCATCCGTGTGT
Source organism: Topomyia yanbarensis (assembly GCF_030247195.1). Taxonomy (NCBI): domain Eukaryota; kingdom Metazoa; phylum Arthropoda; class Insecta; order Diptera; family Culicidae; genus Topomyia; species Topomyia yanbarensis. Next base: position 122,267,507 of record NC_080671.1, on the reverse strand, counting down.
GCGGAACGAAAAAATAAATAAGTAGTTCAATCACAATAGGATCGGTGCGACACCGATAGCTTGGTGTCGATTGAATGCATACGTCACGGCTTGATGCTGGCAGAAAGGGAGAAGAATGATCGCATGGTCGTTCTAGGCGAGGATTTGTGAAGAATTTTTTGCCGGCGTCGGCGGTAAAACATGATGATGAGTTATGTTCTACCATAGACCATGTGGGTGAAACGCCCAACTCCTACTCTGCATAAGGCAAAGAATTCTTCACATTTCCTTTCGATCATGCCCATATGAGCCTGCCTAGTTCTAGTTTTCCGTTCTAAGTTTATACCTGATTCGCTCTAGAATACCTATCCGTCTTTCAATTTCATTGCTTTCGTTTCTCTTAGTCTCAAATTTGCCGAAAATAGCCAACAAAATCGATACAGTAGAACCTTGCGGCAATTAAAACATAGTAACACCAAAAACGTAGTTTTTCATCATTTCTCGTCTACTTCACGAAAAATCATGTTTAAACTCAGAATACTCAAGTTGGTTTTTTAGTGTTGCGCGCTTGCGATTTTATATGGGAAATTGCGAATTTTTCCCTTCAATACGGTGTATCTCAGGATCCGCTCAAATTATATTGAGATTATAAGTGTTTCTTATGTAAAAATGTCTGAGGAACACGTTGGCATAAGAATTTTCAAAATTGAAATATATGTATTGGGAGAAAAATTAATTTTTAATATTAAATTGAAAAAATCGCACAGTTGGCAGCACTGCCGCCAAAATCTTTATATTTTTTCTAGACTCCAAGAATAATTTTCTTCAAAATCCATCTAGCAGTTTGTTTTTGGAGTCAATATAACCGGAGATATGATCAAAAGAAAATCAAGGGTTTTGGCAACTTGTCAACACAATAAGACGTAGTCGGATTCACAAAGATCACATGAAAAAGACTCAGCGCGCTGAATAGTTGCCATGTGATAATTGAGTTTGCAGTGGCCAGTCAAAGCCCTGGTCAGCATGCCGCAGTGGAGTTTCGAAAAATGTAGGAATTTTTCCAAAATCGCTGGGCACTGTTGTTCTAGAAACGCCTTTGTTTGGCGACACGTTTGTAGATTTCTCCACTAATTGCGGTGCTCGAACGAAGCCCGGGACCGTATTTTTTCCCTTATCCAATTTGTCGAAATTGGCAGGTCGGTCCCAGGACCAACGAAGTCAATCGCTGAACCTGCCCTGGCCAATTCGTCAGCCCCATTTCCAGTAATACCGCAATGTCCGGGCACCCAGACAAGGTAGATAGTGTTGACAATGCTTAGTTCTTCGATTTGGGTTCGGCACGCGATCACTAGTTTGGACCGTGATTTGTCTGAGCTAAGGGCCTTGATTGCAGCCTGTCGGAGCAGAAGTTTATAATTCTTCCGGACAAACTCAGTTGAAGGGACGATTGTACCCCGCACATAATCGCAAAATTTCTGCTTGGAATACAGTACAGTATCTACCTAGTGAGTGAGATTATTCCAATCTTATTTCACGACAGTGGACACCAGCACCAGCATGTTCCTCCATCAGAGAACCGTCAGTGTAACAGACCACTTGCGTTTGTTGTTGTCTTTCCATATAGCCAGACAACCTCCAAACTCCTCTCGAGAGGGAATCTTCACATGGAATGTCCTGTAAGGAAAACCACATGTGAGTGTAATATCGCTGGGAGCAAGAATATCTTCACCCCATGTAACCATTTGTGACCACAATCGTGCATGACTGGTAGCAAGGTCAAAACATGGTTACTGTTCCAACGCCCAGTAACCTGCAGTCTGTATGCACATGATAGTGCTTCTTGTTTGAGGTGTATGTGTAATGGTTTGATTTTTAGAGGTGCCTCAAGAGCAGCAAACGGAGTTATGGTGAAAGCACCAGTCAACGCCATGAGCGCCATTTTTTGCAGATGGTTTAGCTTTGACTGGACTGTCATCACCTCTCCCCTCTGCCAGCACACAAGGCATCCGTATGACAGTATTGGACGTACAATTGTCGTGTAAATCCAATAGATGTATTTAGGTTTGAGACCCCAGGTCTTTCCAAAAGTTCGTCTGCACTGCCCGAAGGCCATGTACGCTTTCTTGACTCTGAACTCAATGTGAGCAGACAGTTTGGAATCCAATATAACTCCAACGTATTTGACTTGATCAGGACACTGTAGCTCAGATTCAAAGAACTGCAAGGGACGAACCCCGGTAATCGTCAGCAAACCTGTAGGTTGGAAATCCAAGCTCATTGAGTTTCTTCAACAAGCCGTCGGCTACCAAGTTCCATAGCAAAGGTGACAGAACGCCACCCTGAGGACAACCGCAAATGCTCAACTTCCCTATCTCAGCCTGTCGCAGTGACGAGCAAAGAATGCGGTTACTAAGCATTGCGTTTATCCAACCCGAGATACATGTAGGTATCCCATGACCGCGCGTCGCTTCGAGAATAGACTGGAAGGACACATTGTCAACAGCACCCTCAATATCTAGGAATACACCCAAGCTAGATTGCTTGAGCGAGAAGGCTTTCTCAATGTTGTAAACAACATCGTGAAGCAGAGTGATCGTGCATTTCCCACACTGATATGCATGTTGCATTTTGTGCATTGGATATTCAACTAAAATAACGTTCCTGATGTGATGATCGATTATCCGTTACAAAGCTTTCAGAAGAAAAGAACTTTAGCTAATAGGCCTAAAACTCTTGGCTTCTTCATAGCTTGAGTGCCCCCCTTTGGGAATAAATCTTACAGTTATAGTTAAACATAGTGCTTTCGCATAGGCCTGCTAAGCCAACACAAGTTTCGGCTTCGCTGTGTCCCATCAGCATGACAGCTTAACAAAACTTCTAGTGTAACGGGACATCACGTTTGACCAGTCGTTTGATTGGAACCATAAATAGTGGATTTAGCGTCAAGCCAGCGCTAATCTATTCCGACAATAAGTTAGTGTCGGTTTCTGATGAGACAAAGTCGCAAACGCACCCATGACTTTATTAAGCTCTGTTTTAAGTCAACAAAAACTGCTCAGATAGCTTTTTCTTTCGCAATGTCCTGCTTCCATTTTAACAATAATAGATTTGGCGTTGTTTCATATAAATAATTTTTCCGGAACCCTGATTGAAATTGGAATTACGACCGTCTTCTTCCACGCTTCCAGAAAAACACCTTGCCGGAGCGACTCATTAATAACTGTTAGCAGTTTGTCAGCAAATACTTCAAACGCATCCACCAGTATGCGTATTTTAAGGCACGATACAAATTTCCTTAAATTTGGTCATATTGATAAGCTTGAAAACAATTAAAAGTTAAATAACTATTTCTGTTTAAGCTGGGTCGCTTTACAGTCTTCAACAAAGCTGTAGACAATAAAATTATCTTTATAAATTAGCTCATGTGATCTATCTACCTTATCTGCAACCGAAGTATAATAGCTATCGAGGCATAACAACCATAAATACCACCTATAAGGTGCTCTCCCGTATTTTGTTTAGCAGAATACGCCCGTTGGCTACATTTTTTGTAGACGAATACCAGGGGGTTTTAAGAACGCTGACCAATATCGGAACTTGCAAAAAATCATTGATGAATTCCGAAAAATAAAACTGGCGGGCTCACAAAACGGAACTGTGGCAGATAATGATTGAACATTGATTTCCGACAAAACTGAGTAAACTGATTCGTATATGACGCTGAATGAAATGAACCGTCAAAATAGCCGCAGAGACATACGTTTGTGACGTCAGTTAGATTGAAGCAGGGCGAAGTACTCTCTATTGCTCAACATAGTATCCGAAGGATAAAGATCTCATGTATAAAGAAACTGAACGACATTGACATCATTGGCGTTGATCACAGAGTAGTGGAAGAGGCATAAGTGCCATTTAAATGCGAAGCTGCGTGAATCGGATTGAGTCTAAGAAGCCAAAGTACGCTGAAACTAGTAAAGAGCAAGTCAGTCCGAACGGTATTAGTTCCAGGATAAAAATCGGTGTTGGTTCCGAGGAAGTCTGAAATGCATTGGGAGCTCTCGGATTGTCCGACCATGATGATGATGATGATGGTGCTGGTCACCACCGGTTTTTTTTTTCTCTTGCAGTTAGGTTCTGAGCAAAATTAACTATGTTACTACTTCATCTTGGCATGATTTTGGATCGATTAGCAGTATGTGACCAAGTTGCAGCAATAAAATTATCTTTTTTTTTAATTTCAACTTTAGTGATGTTTTAATGACTAGAGACTGATAGATAGCAGCAAAAATGGAAATAAGATAGTTTAGTCGAAAAAATCCCGTACAAACTTCAAGGACGTTGGTCCGGTAGCTAGACTTAATCGATTAAAATTCCCGGCTTCTGACCCTTGCCCATCTAGAATGGTTTCGCATAAAGACTAGACTGGAGGCGGCACAAAAGTGGAACAAAAAACAATCGTTAATCGTTTTATAACCTCTTCCCGTCCTAGACCTAGACCCGTCATTGTGACTATTTCTTCATATTTTGGGCAAAGCCCTGAATTACCATCGGGATTAAGATTTTCCCTTTTCACAAAAACTTGAATGGTTTAGTAGCACAACATAGCATAACCCAAGCAAAAAAGACATTCGCGAGAAAGCGACGGTGTATTAGTGAACACTCAAATGAACTATAAATTCATTCACCCACCATTCACCAAACAAAAATAGGACGCAAAGCTGGTTGTATAATATTTATATTGATCCTCTTCTTCATTTTCCTCGCAAGATTACCCGACAACTTTTGCTAACCGACCCGAAGCGGATGATTGGGATGCTTTTATTTAGTTTTTCCCAGCCGTGTGCGGCGGATGTCGAGCGAAAAGAAAACGCGCCGCATCATCAACAACCGCGCTGTTGTGTTTTTTTCTACATTTTCTTTCATACTGCCAAACAGAGAACAACACAGGCTGACCCCTAAAAATAGCGACGGAAATTCTGTCTGTCGCCAGCGCGCAGGGCGGGGAGGGTGTCGATTTTTCTTCGCTTCGTGAACGCTACATTCCTGGTGCGGACGCGTGACGCACATCATGGCCATTTGCGACGTTAGTACATAATGTCCCGCACCCAAATTGCACTTGTCTTACCGTTATGATGCGTCGTAGCACTTGGCCTACTAGCTCTGGTTATAACGAGGTACATACTACGATGTCCGTGGAGGGGAACGTATTGTTTGGATATGTAGTGTGATTGATGGATTATCCCGTGTTTACCAACTGCCGCTGTCGAAAGCCGTTGAACTTCAGGGCAGGTGAGGATGTGATGGTTGTTGTTTTTGATTAAGTGCCTAATGGATGTGATGGTGACAGGTAATAAGTTGTATGTCCGGCCAGGTTTTTCCACTCTTGAAATTGAAAGGTAAAATTGTTAATCAGACTAACAAAAAGTGCGGTTTCCTAATTATACCTGAACCCAATCAGATTGGAGCCAAGAATTCAAGAACCCGTTTGATAAGCACAACTATTGTCCGGGTACGGAATTTTTACCGTTACGATTCTCTATTTGGTTTTTGTATGTATCCGGTTTCAAGACTACAAATGAGAATATTTAACAAACTAGGTTTGACATGTTCAAAACCTATTTGGAACAAAAAGAGGGATAATTCCATAATCATCCTGCAAATTACTTCGGAGTTGAACTTTCAATCGCCTATTCTATCTCGATGGTGATGAGCCTGTCCGTATGACTCCACCATGAGTTATTAGTATTTATTACTTTACCTAGTCACTTGATATAACAATTACACTCAAGCTTTTTTTTCGCAGTTTTTTTGCGCGGTATTTTTTTACGAGGTTTTTTTACGCGGATTTTGAAATTTACGCGGTTTTCATTTACGCGGATTTTGAAATTTACGCGGTTTTTATTTACGCGGATTTTGAAATTTACGCGGTTTTCATTTACACGGATTTTGAAATTTACGCGGTTTTCATTTACGCGGCCTGTATCCCCCGCGTGAAAAAACCTGAGTGTACTGGAAACTACCCGTAAAACAAACCCAATTTGTTGATTGGGGATCATGATATGTTTGGGTATCTAATGGAACGTTTAGATTAAATAAAAATTTTATTTGCGATTGAATAATGAACGTCGTGAGGTTATTAGCCCACTAATGATGCTTAATGTTGTCGGAGCAGAAAGTTAGATCTAACATGAATCTCCTGCCAAATCGTAGAATGCTACTAGATATGCTTATATGAGTTCCTCAAGCATACCATCAATTGGGAACCTCATATCTTAATATACCAATGATGCTATGGGCATTTGAATGACTGCCGATTACGCTGTAAACCCATTTCTGCCATAGTGTGGCACAGTTCTTATAAAATCATCAGAAAGTGATCCGGCAAATATACAATTTATGGTATGAACAATCAGATTGACCGTGATAGGACAAGTTTTATGTACCACTGTACTGCTATTCTTACTTTAATAAAAATTCACAAGTGTAATGTAACAGATTTTGATTGTAACGTGACAGATCACGCTTAAGGGGTTACACCACTGTAGAGCACAAAAAATACAAGTATCACGGGAGGAGGTATTTGTTAGTAAGTATAGAAGTTGGATTCTACTTCTTCTTTACCGACGCCAGAGAGGTAACTCTACTATCTGGACTAGAAAATCGATCCATCAACTCATGGACCGGAGACCAACGGCTTTACTTCCCTTACGAAGGAAGACGTGAACACAGATTTTTTCACCTTCGAAAAATCTCAACGACCTCGGCTGGAATTGAACCCTGGCCAACTGAAATGAGTGGCGGTCATGCTTACCACTCAACCACACGAAACGGCGCACTTTTGAGTGAAAAATTGCCGAAGATGTCATAAAAATCAACACAAAATTGTTAATCAAAAAAAATTAAGCAATAAAAAAATAAAATCCTACGTACGTCGCTAGATAAATCAAAATCAATTTTTAAAATTTTGTAAAAATTTCTAAACGATCAAAAATCATTTGTTCAAGTTATTTTTCCGGCCAGCTCAAAAAAGTGGTTTCGAGAAAAACGCGGTTAAAGTTTTCAGTACACAGGGGGTATACATAAAAAGCGTTGCGGCAGAATTGAAAATTTGAACATTTGTGTAATGTTTTCGTATTCCCTGTTTTGGGATATCATTTTTTATCACCCAAAAGCACATTTGTGGGGCAGGTTACGTCTCTATTTTATTTTCTGTTATAAGTTTCTCTGTAAAAGAACGAACACCGATTTAGTAGCTCGCTAGTAGAACTGGCAGATGCATAAACCGCATAGAATAGCATGACATCACCATTAGCTGGCAAGCGGAAAGGCAGCAATAAGCCAAAGTATGCAGGAATATTTTGAAAAAAAAAACTTCAAATTATCGCGAAAGAGAGGATCTGGCGAGCCGTGCTGCGACATAAAGCCGCTTTGGAATAGATTGTACTGTATTGTATTCAAAGTAATTCGATATTATTTGTCACAGTAAACAATGTGCTCGCGTTTATCTAACGTTCTAATTTTGAATGTTTGTAGCTGCTATCAAAATCGAAGAAAGGTGCACCGCTAAAGCATCCTAGACCTCGAAGGCGTAAACCCCTGGACGCTGGTCACCAAGAAGAAGCCGGCACCGAAACCGGAAGTACCGCGGCCCGGGAAGAAGGCCAAGGACAGAGGCGAGGCCTTCTGGTTAAAACCGACAAGGACAAATACGCCGACGTCCTAAAGTCAATGAGGGCGGCCGAAAGCCTCTCGGCCCTTCGGCAAGACGTGCGTAGCGTGAGAAGCACCAACACAGGAGAAATGCTTCTGTTGCTGAAGCGAGGCGCACAATCTAGTGCGGTGTACAAGGCCTTGGCCCAAGAGGTCCTTGGGGAAGGCGCCCAGGTCAGATCGCTAGGGGCGGAAATGACTCTCCTGTGCAAGCATCTGGACGAGTTCACGACCGCAGAAGATGTCGTCGCAGCCGTCAAGGAGCAATGCGACGTGACAATCGAGCGGGCCTCTGTGCGTTTTAGAGGGGGACCCTCTGGCACCCAAGTAGCCAACCTCAGGCTACTGAAGGCGGATGCCAAAAAGGTAACCGAGAAAGGTAAGCTGAAGATCGGCTGGTCGGTATGCCCAATTAGCATACCCCAGCCGCCTTCAGTGGATAGGTGCTATCGGTGCCTTGAGTCCGTCCACAAATCCTACGAGTGCAAGGGCATAGACAGGAGCAAACTATGTTGTCGCTGCGGCGAGGAGGGGCATAAGGAGCGGGGTTGCACTAAGGCGCACAAGTGCCTTATCTACTGTATCGATTTTGTTGGCTATTTTCGGAAAATTTGAGACTAAGAGAAACGAAAGCAATGAAATTGAAAGACGGATAGGTATTCTAGAGCGAATCAGTTATAAACTTAGAACGGAAAACTAGAACTAGGCAGGCTCATATGGGCATGATCGAAAGGAAATGTGAAGAAGTTTTCCGTTCTAAGTTTATAACTGATTCGCTCTAGAATACCTATCCGTCTTTCAATTTCATTGCTTTCGTTTCTCTTAGTCTCAAATTTGCCGAAAATAGCCAACAAAATCGATACAGTAGAACCTTCCGGCAATTAAAACATAGTAACAAGTGCCTTATCTGCACCGCTAAGAAGCAAGCCCATAAACATGCTATGGGCGGACCTTCGTGTCCCTTCGGTGAGGCAAGTAAGAAGAAGCCGTGAACGTCACACAGCTAAATCTTAACCATTGTGCAGCAGCCCAACAGCTGCTGTGGCAGTCGGTCTCGGAGTCGAGGACAGATGTCGCCCTCCTATCAGACCCGTACAACATCCCTGCCGGCAACGGCAATTGGGTGTCGGACGGGTCTGGAATGGTGGCAATCTGTACAATGGGACGGTTCCCGGTTCAAGAGGTAATACACTCCTCCGCCGAGGGTGTTGCGATTGCCAAGATCAATGGTGTGGTCTATTGCAGCTGCTACGCTCCGCCAAGGTGGCCAATAAAACAGTTCAACCGGATGATCGACAGGCTCTCGTCAGACCTAGTGGGCTGGAAACCGGTAGTCATAGCGGGAGACTTTAACGCTTGGGCAGTGGAGTGGGGCAGCCGCTGTACAAATAGCAGGGGTCAAGCACTAATGGAGGCACTTGCGAAACGCGATACTGTGCTAGCTAATAATGGCTCCGCTAGCACATTCCGTAGAAACAGGGTGGAGGCGTGGATTGACGTAACATTTGCCAGCCCGAGTCTGGTTCCAGGCATGGAATGGAGGGTAGACGAAGGCTACACCCATAGCGATCACTTAGCAATCCGCTTTAGGATCAACTATGGTGTGTAGCATCCGAGGGCGGAGATCCCTGTCAGGTACGCGGGTGGAAGTCCAATCACTTCGACAGCGAAGCCTTCACTGCGGCCCCTGGGACTGGACGCACCGACAGTCTAAGCGGGGATGTGCTGGTAGCTGTTCTATCACGCGCGTGCGACGCCACTATGCCGAGAAAAACACTGCCAAGAAACGGCAGATACCCGGTATACTGGTGGAGTGCCGAGATTGCAGCTCTACGATCAGCCTGCCTCAGAGCTAGACGTAGGATGCAAAGAGCTCGCACCGAGGATGCAAGAGAGAACCGCCGTGAAGTGTTTCGAGCTGCGAAATTGGCCCTTAACAAGGCCATTAAAAGCAGCAAGAGCGTGTTTCAACAACCTGTGTGAGAGTGCCAACGCGAATCCGTGGGGTGACGCCTACAGGATCGTGATGGCCAAGACCAAAGGGGGCTCTTCACCCCTAGAACGGTCACCGGACCGGTTGGCGACGATTATCGAAGTACTCTTCCCGTCTCGAGCCACAAGCCCCTGGCCACCTGCACTACGAGACAGTGCGGGCACGGCCGAAATGGTGGCTCCGGTGACGAATGAAGAACTACTCGCAGTGGCTAAATCCCTAGCAATGAACAAATCTCCAGGGCCGGATAGAGTTCCAAACAGCGTTCTCAAGGCAGCGATCATAGCGAACCCGAACAAGTTCAGGCTAGCTATGCAGAGGTGCCTAGACGAGTGCCGTTTCCCCGATAGATGGAAAAGGCAGAAACTGGTGCTGTTGCCGAAGCCCGGGAAGCCGCCAGGCGACCCATCGACGTACAGACCAATCTGTCTGATCGACACGACTGGCAAACTGCTTGAGAGGATTACCCTCAACAGGCTAACCCCGTACGCGGAAGGTACGGACGGCCTGTCAAGCAACCAGTTTGGCTTTCGGAAGGGTAAGTGGACGCTCTCAACTCAGTGATAAATACTGCCGAGATAGCGATCCAACGAAAAAGGCGAGGCATTCGATACTGTGCGTTAGTGACACTTGACGTGAAGAACGCATTCAACAGCGCAAGCTGGGATGCCATCGCGCTCTCGTTACACCGGCTTAGCCTACCGGTGGGTCTGTACCGGATCCTGGAAAGTTACTTCCAGAACCGCGTACTGCTATACGAGACCGATGCCGGTCAGAAAAGGGTTCCGATCACCGCCGGAGTCCCGCAGGGCTCGATCCTAGGCCCGGTGCTATGGAACCTAATGCATGACGGGGTTCTGAGACTGAAGACCCTCCTGGGGTCAAGATCGTCAGCTTTGCCGACGACGTAACCTTGGAGGTCTACGGGGAGTCAATCCCTGAGGTAGAACTAACCGCAGAACACGCGATCAACACGGTGGAGGAATGGATGAGCGCGAGAGGCCTAGAGCTCGCTCATCATAAGACGGAGGTAGTTATCGTCAACAACCGCAAGTCGGCACAACATGCAGTTATCCATGTGGGAGAAGTCGCGATCACTTCACAGCGAAGTCTGAAGTCTCTCGGAGTCATTATAGACGACAAGCTGACCTTCGGCAGCCATGTCGACTATACGTGCAAGAAAGCGTCGACTGCTGTTGCGGCTCTATCGAGAATGATGTCCAACAGCTCAAAGGTGTGCGCCAGTAGACGTAGGTTACTGGCAGGCGTTTCCGTATCTATCCTCAGGTACGGCGGCCCGTCATGGTCAAGAGCACTGAGGGTAACCAGTTACCTACAGAAAATGGAGAGCACCTACCGCGTGATGTGCCTCAGAGTGATATCTGCCTACCGCACGGTATCACACGATGCATCCTGCGTGATAGCGAGCATGATGCCAATCGGACTGGTCATTCGGGAAGATGAGGAGTGTTTCAAGCTACGTGGAAATAGAGGAGCCCGCGAGCGCACCAGGGTGACCTCGGTCGCCAGATGGCAGCGTGAGTGGGATAACTCCTCGAAAGGTAGGTGGGCCCACCGGCTGATACCTAGCATATCGAGCTGGGTGGGAAGACCCCATGGGGAAGTTCACTTCCACCTCACACAATTCCTGTCAGGCCATAGCTGTTTCCGACAGTACCTCCACAGGTTCGGGCACGCGGAGGTCCCAGCCTGACCGGACTGCCCAGGTGTAGACGAAACTGCCGAACACATACTGTTCGTATGTCCTCGGTTCGACGTCGAAAGAAGAGCAATGCTTGACGTCTGTGGCTGGGACACAACCCTTATACCTTATACCTTATGATACCCTTATTCAGCGGATGTGTCAATCGGTGGAGAAGTGGAACGCAGTCTCGGCTGCTACCACCCAGATTGCCTGTAGGCTACAGGTAATCTGCCGAACCGAGCAACAGACGACGGGCACGGCTAACTAGTGATTGGTTAGTTGGAGCGAAAAAGGCCGAGCGCAAAAAAAGGGAGTGAATGGTCTGTTCATGCTGAGGCAGGTTTGGCGCAGCGACTGGCAACCGCGCAAGGGGTAAACCCAGCCACCCCGAAGCAAGGCAGAAGAGCGAGTGTATAGGCGTATAAGTGGACTGCCTCATGCCAAGATGGAAGGGTCGTAGCGTAGTATGTTGGGACTTAGCTATCGATGCCTCGTGGCGTGGCAGAGGAGTGAAAGGGTGAGCATCCAAGTCAGTCTCACACGGTATGGGTGGGGCGAGCACAAAAGTAAGGCTAGCAAGGAATGAGTAAGGTGAGCATACAAGTCAGCCTCGCAAGGAACGAAAAAGGTGAGCAGAAAAGTCAGCCTCATATGGAGTGTTTGAGAGTGAATCAAGGTGTGATAGAAAGAGCACCCAAATTAGCCTCATACAGGACGTATGAACGCGTGAGTGAGAGTGAATGAGTACATTAAGTACAACCATCCCCCCAGAAGTAATACTGAGAGATAGTTCCTGGGGGGGACGATGGCGGAGCCCAATGAGTTTAGTCGGTATTAATGGCAGCGTCACCATTCGAGCCCGACACGCCCCCAGTACACCCCGTGCGGTAGCTTGGACACCTACTAATAGCACATGTACTGGGCTAGGACGTAAAGGTCTTCTCCATTGTAAAAAAAGACCTCGAAGGCAAATGTGACGTTCAACGTGATTTGTTGGCCAGAATAGATTTTAAGCATAATTTTAAAAAGCTTTTTCCGCTCATCAGAAATCATAATCAATTTCGGTACTGTAGAACCGGTTATTACCAAAATGGGTCGGTACTAGGACCCCTAGTCAACATCACTAGCGAGCAATATTGAGACATGGCTGATTGCTTCCAAATGTTGTTACACAAGATTTAGAAGTCTTTTGGCTTAAATAAGATAAGACAACAAGTTATACTGATATTGCTACCGTCGATTTATCGTAGACGATATTCGCCAAGCGAATCATACCGAAAAAGGATTCGCTATCTTGTGTTGCGAGTTGACGTCCTTAGATTTTTTTATGGTGCAAGCAACTTATGAGCTGAAGGTCAATATTGAATGCTTTATTCACGAAATTTTTCCAATCGTTCTCGAAAAAATGACCGCAATGGACCAAAATTTTACCGACCGAATGAGAACTGAATTAACAAACAATTGTTGTCATAAATTTTTTGTGTTGTATTTTGTTTACATTTCATGGATAATTCATATCTAATATCCAGAAGCAAGTGACGCGTAAGAGCCTTTCGAACATTACTCGTAAATTATCCTAAATACTTCAGTCGATACAATATTCAAATCCGACAAAGTACAAGTCGTAACTTTTAATTAGAAAATTCAATTACCAATGCTGCAAAATCTCCGATACTGATCCTATTCTGGCTCGGATAACAATCGGAAAATTTATCCCCCCAAATAAAATAAATTAATTTCGTGTCGGCTACTTATCGAGGGAAAACGTGCGTCAACAACATGTCTAAGAAGAAAAAAAACTGAAAATCTTATCTGTGTCGCAATCGGCCCCAACGGGATGTTACTGCTGGCGGTGCGGCTTGGGGGTGTGCGAACGTATGTCTCGCGTGAGAAAAAGCTGAATGGCGACAGGCTTTGTCCTCTAAACGTCGAAAGTGAGAGCTGCCCACCGAAGCAAACAGAAACGGCGCAGTTTGGACGGTCTATTCTGGGATCCTGACGGATGATGCTCGAACGCATCGCTCAGAGGCCGCTATATACCTAATGACCACTCGTGATTGTTCTGACTGTCGCGTCACGTCGGTCGTGTTTACTAGTGGGGGAGTACGGTTCATGAACCGGCCGCTAGTTGGCGCCTCCATCAACCGCTTTGCGTTGATATTTAATTGTTACATCAGTCAGCGACACGTGAGTTGCGTCCGTTTCTCCGTACGTTTGCCTGAAACTATGTACACAAACAAAGCGGAGAGCAACAAAAAACTGCTGTCTCATTTGAACAGTTGTTCTAACTGCTGCTGGCGACAAGGTTCGTCACTTGCTTTCTGCTTAGAACTGCAACTGTAGTGCTATCGCACAGCCAGCTGTGGCACCGGCGCACATGCCTACGAATGAAATGCATCCAGTGTGCACTGGATGCATTTCATTTGCAAGCCGGTGACAATTGTTTCAGTAAATTGGTGGCAATTATTTAACTTGATCGAATGATGATTCTTTTTTGTTGCGCTTGGGGTTAGCAGAGGGCGGATGTTTTACAGCCGGTTTTAAACTGTGATAGGGCTAGGAATAGAACAGAGAATATCGATGAAGTAATTGGTTTTACGAGCATTCAATTGGTTGTTAGTGGAATTGTCATTTTTAAGTTATAGTTTTTTTTAATTTGGTCAGTTTATTTGACAAGGCACGTTGCATTAGCTTCAGCGTGCCGAAGTTTTTTTTTTTTTGATTCGTTTATTTGACACGACTTCTATCGATAGCTTAACGGAGCCGTGGATGTTTACAATATGTAAAAAATAAAAATTAAAACTAATATTATTGATTATTCGTTGGATCTTGCGCACGCAATTTTTCATTGCGCGCGGAAACCTTCTTTCATCGCTGGAAAACATTTAATTCGCTACTGTCACTCACGTAAAGGTCATCATCATTAAATGTGTCCTGGTGCTGGCGATCAGATGTTCTTCGCTGCTCCTTGCACTTACTATATTCAAATTTAGCAACCGTTTGTGGTTCAGGTATTGAAATCTCTGTTTTGGGGTTGGTTTACCGTAGATGCGTTGGCAATCGGTTGCGGTGTATGCTCCTCTGCATCTTCGGCGCAAGGTTGTCCATGGTGTGCTGTCTCATTGCAGTACTTGCACATAGGAGTTTGCCCCTCATGAGTGCGTAACGTAGTTTGTTTAACAGTAGCTCCATGAATTTTGAGTTTGATAGTCAAGTAGGGAATAAGTCCTTCGACTCGCATCCTTATCACAATAACACGATTAGCAATACCCGGGAAAATATTGCTGCACGCATCATGTGTGACTCTCAGCAAAGAATTGACCCCTCTGGGTTTCTGTTCCCATATCGTAAAAGGCGACTGACAGCAGCTGTGGCTGTGATCCACTAGGAGGTTGACAACAGTCTATTATCTTCCTCCGAACAAAACCCGCCTAGAGGTCGTGTGGCATCCGACGGGTTGAACTATCTCAACCAAGAATTAATTCACTGGGTTCCTACTCCCATGTCATAAGAGGCGACTTACAACAGGAGTCCTCAACTCAAGGTGTTTCTCCGTGCCGAGGGCTGAATGGTTGGCTGGACTACAATATGCCAGTCGCGCACGGAGTGTCGTGGGTCTTACCCTTACTGTGTTAAGCGAGTCTCTGACACAGCGGACAATTGTTTCGTCGCAAATCGGGTGATTCAAATGATGGTCATGTCCCTAAGACCGATTTTGGGGGTTCGCTATAGGCGATTATAAACCAACGTGTTTGGTATCTTCAAGTTACTGTACAACAAATGCTGATGATAATATGTGCAGTACTGTGATCGAGTATGGTTAGAGTAGCACAAATTAATCTTCAGTATAAACGTACTGTAACTATGAATCTATTCTGCCTTGTGCAAGAAGGAAAAGTTTCCATAGCTTTGGTTCGAGAGCCATATTTCTATATAGGGAACTTCTATGTTGAAAAGATATTAAACCCCATCTTCGTAGCTTTCAAGAAAAATGGCATGACAAATCCACGTGAAATGCCTCGTGCATGTATACTTGTGAAAAGTGCTATAGACGCATGTCTTATATCCGGTCTCACAACTCGCGATATTTATTCGGAATATTTACTATTGTTCGGCATATTTACCGCATAATGAATCATCACCTTCTGGTGATTTCAATAAGGTTGTATCATACTGTGGCAGAAATAGGAATAATTTGAAGCAGCTCAGATATCAATTTGAGAGGCTCCGATCTCACTCTTGATGGAGTACGTTAGTAGTACAAATATGCACATACTCAGTGTAGCCAATCGTCCAACATTTGCACGAGCTGGCAGAGAAGAGGTGTTTGATATAACTCTCTGCTCTGATGTTATTACGAATGAGTTGGAAAACTGACTCGTACCAAACGAGCTCGAACCGTCGTTATCTGATCATAAGTATATCTGATCATAAGTCGTATAGAGTGCTTGTCGACTAGGTTTCACGGGAATCTTATAATGATAGAATCTTCACGTGACTTGGATGAGTTCGTGGATAAAACAAACTTACTAGTGGTAGCAGCATACCAACAGGCTTGTCCGTTTCGAGTTATCCGTGCTTGTAGAGGAACCTTGGTGGAATACCGAACTTGTTCGACTCAAAAAGCTATGTAGAAGAGCTTGGAATCGCAGACGTAGGGACGGGTCAGAGACATTTAAGTTAGCTTGCAAAGCAGACAGAAATGCCCTTCAATCATCTGAGCGAATTGGATGGAAAAGCCTCT
Organism: Topomyia yanbarensis; assembly: GCF_030247195.1. Lineage (NCBI taxonomy): Eukaryota > Metazoa > Arthropoda > Insecta > Diptera > Culicidae > Topomyia > Topomyia yanbarensis. The sequence continues at coordinate 122,251,376 of NC_080671.1, read as the reverse complement.
GCACAAATCTCTCAGGTTTCAACGAGACTAGTAGATTAAACAAGTTACTTTCAAAATCATAAGACTTTCATGTCAGTTCAATAAAACCTGCTATTGGTGTATACTCGTCTGACGAGTACGCAACTCTCTTTTTAACACACACTTTTCAGGCTGTGTGGAGCTATCACTTAAGACTGCCCACGAATTCTTTTCAGGTAGATCTGATTCTTGGGCATTTGCTCGTAGAATCTATCAAATCGGCGATTTGGGATAATTCTTGACTCCAAACCTAATTGGACAGCTCACAGCGGTAGAATGGATTTGACCCGTCAGTAACTAACACCAACTTGCTGTTAGACGATATGTCCAAACTAACACCAAACTGGCATAAAACTTTTTCCTTGCGAATAATGCTTGGCTGGATGGAGAGACAACTTGAAGAATACGTAGTTTATTATACTGACGGTTCTTTGTTGGAGGACCGTACCGGTGCTAGTGTCTATTGTCGTGAAATGAGATTAAACCAATTTCATTCGCTTGGTAGATACTGTACCGTAATTTAAACAGAAATCTTCGCGTTTCTTTGTGGCGTACAATCGGTTCTTCAACAGAGAATTTTCGGTAAAAGAATCTATTTTTGCTCTGACAGTCAGGCTGCACTGAAAACACATAGTTCGGTAGATTAGAGATCGAAATTATTAATTGCATTTCGAACTCAAATCGAAGAACCTAGCATTTCAACTGCTATCTACTTGTTATGGGTACCCGGTCATTTCGGAATTACTGGTAGTGAATGGGCAGACGAATTGGCTAGAGCTGGCGTTGCAACTGACCTCGTTAGTCCAGAACCTACCACTATCGATAAGTTGGATTATGCACATGATTCGCTCTTGAGTTGCATCCGAACAGGCCAACCATTGGCGTAGCTTGCAAACTTGCGTTCAAACAAAGACTTTTCTGCCCGGAAGTGAGCCCGAAAATGTCAAAGAATTTGCTGCATTTTTCCAAGCACAATTGCAGTATTCTAGTCAGGGGCACGGACTGGACATGGCAAACTCAATTATCACATGGCTGCTATTCAGTGTGCTGTGTATTATTCGTGTGATCTCTGTGAATCCGATCTCAGAACTTCATATCATTTAATATGCAACTGCCCTGCAGTAATACAATTCATATATAGATGAACCTATGAACCGAGAGCAGAAACTTAAGTATATGCTGTTGTTCCTAAATCAGTGTGGAAAAAGCTATAGTGTAAATCGTTTCTTAACGATAATATCTCTTAGTCCATCTCCATTAATATTTCTGCTCATCGAAAAGTGTCTTTTATTCCCTTAAGAGTAAAGAATACTTTCGCATTGTCGATGTTCTCTGTGTCGTTATTTTCCTTATCCCTAACCTTACCACTTCCCCACTCCTTTCTATGCAAAGACAAATCACAGCAAGGCTCAAATCACCGATCAACATTGGGAACGGGCCATTTGAACAAGTCGCTAATAGTTCCTGATTCTTGAACGGATTCTACTTCTCTGGATTGTGACATGCTTTCTACAATAAACTCACTAGAGGTACGTGGTGATAGGTCATGTAGCCTTACCTCAATATAGTCATTTTCTATACACTCGGAAATCATAATTCCAATGTTGTCACTTTCAGCCACGTGTTTTAAGCTGCTCCATTAAACGAAACGTTCGGCTCAGTTTGTCTTCACATCTCGCCCTGAGCAGAAGCTAAAAATCGTCCCGCACAAGTGAAACAGTCATTTCTACCTTCAAGCCGATCGGTGCCTATCGCACAAGCAGTCCATATCATATCAGTGCACAAACAATATTGTTACTTATTGTAAAAAAAAAATAAAAGACCCACGGCTCAGTTGTGCTAACGCATTGAGCCGTTTCAAATAAATCTTTAGATTTAAAAAAAGAAACGTTCGGCTGTTAGAATTATATTAATTCTGCATTTCGGAGATGATGACACTGAAGATAGTCGACTTCCTTAATCCTAACTTAAATTTTCTACTTCAGATGGTGTTCCACTTCAGGGAAACTTGGCAATGTTTAATAAAATTTATAGTCAACAACTTCGGGGTTAGGTTGGAACAGCGCTTTCTGCCAACTTTACCAATGATGGCTGGAATAAACACAATGATACCACAGACAAACAGACGTAACAGCTTGAAGATAATTCTAAAAAAATCATCGCCCACGATATACTAGCGACATCTGTTAAACGCATCGCACAAAATGTGATTCTGGCAACCAGGACAATTTTTTTCAACCGACGTACCGGCAACAATGCCCACACAGCTTATCACATGCAAGATAATAAATGAAAGGTGAGAGCATTACTGCTGTTGTTAAATTTAAAGAGCGAAATTGAAGAATCGCCTATGTCACGCACTTAAATTTTCCATGGGATATTGATTGTATTGGACAAATTTAAAGAATGCAGAAATACGGCTGCATTTTTGAAACCCAACACAATCATTTATTGTTGCGGGAAATTAAACAACGCCATAATTGTTTTTCTATTCGTGTGAAGAAATCAATTCTTGTCGTTCATTGGTCGTATCATTGATTTACTCTATTTACTCTTCTTTTCCGCCCCTCTTTTATAATCCCGAAGACATCAGGTATTCTTTATTTCATTTTACAGGCTAGCGTTTACTTTTACTCCCTATAAATTCAAGGCTGTGTAGCCTATTTTTAATTCTGCTGCACTATCAAGGTTATCATTAGATCAAGATCGCGGAGACATAACCCCTAAAATTTTACTTGCAAATATCAGGATGAATCACATTCGCATCAATGATTTCATGTTCCACGTTTTCCGAAGGTGAATGCTCATCATGTAGGCTACGGGAGATATCAAATTTTATAAAATTCTTAACTGATAGGTCGTCATGATAATTCTGCAAACGAGTCTATGACACTACTTTCTCTCTCTACGAAAGCTTTGCTTCTATCTTGAGTGCACCTGCACCACGCCAACGTTAAATTTCTCCATTAGTTCCGGGGACCGACAAATTCGAATCCATTGCATACATCCGGTTAATTTCTGTGCACCGAACCAGTCAAATTGGCCCTAAAACGTGTCTGCACACCGATCAGCAACGTGCGGGAAATTATTACCTAAATGATTTTGAACAATTCCTGCCTTAAACCTTTCGACAGGAATACATTTCACGTTTCCGGACCATTTTGTTTGTTATGGTCTAAGAGAAGAGAAGACAATCGCGTAGCCAATTTGATCCAGTCCTAACCTTAATATTGAACCAGCTTCTGATTGGTCATTTCGCCAGTCATGAGCGTTCATTATATTTACAATCGGGATGGAAAACAGTGCTGCTGAATCTATTCTGGCTATTTTTCGTACACATCAACATTTCGTGCAAATTGAATAAAAGACCTGAATGACGATATAGTTACGTGTATTGTTAAGAGAGACATGAATAAATATTTAATTTAATTTTTAAATGCAGCTAGCATTGTAAATTCTTGGTAGAGGTGCGATCTTTTAGGTACAATTATTTTCGGCAATTGTTAAAAACATTCAAAGGGAATCTGGCAACGATGAACGCTTGTTGTCTTCAGATTTACGGCAGGGCCAAGTCGAGAAAATTAAGAAGAGCAAGAAGCCTGTTGTCGTCTCTTCTCTTAGGTTATGGTTTGCATAAGATGAAAATGGCGGTAACGTTGTCGGGCAAGATGGTTCAGGTGGCTACATTTTTCTATGTATAAATACAGTTGTCATTGTTTTCGATAAAACTAATAAAACTAATGGATATGCAGAAGAAAAACACAAACGAATGACGTAGTGGGCTTTTCTGTGGCCAGAGGTTTTATTTCGGTTAGGTCATAATTATTTTTTATCGGTAGTTTCGAGATAAAAACGTGTTCCAAAGCGTTCGAATCGGCAAATCCGAGGTGACGCCGCACCATTTCATCGTGCGCCAAAGAATCAAGATACTCGTTCGGATCTTTATGTTTGTTTCCAGGGTCGTGGACGCCATGTTTAATTTTGCATGTATAGCACTAATTCACTCAAATGTGCCGAATGTTCCCACCTTTCTTTCTCTTCATCCTGGTTTTCGTGTGCGTGCGGAAACGAAGTGACTCATTATGGCTCTAAGAGAAGAGACGACAACAGGCTTCTTGCTCTTCTTAATTTTCTCGACTTGGCCCTGCCGTAAATCTGAAGACAACAAGCGTTCATCATTTCCAGATTCCCTTTGAATGCTTTTTACAATTGCCGAAAGTAATTGTACCTAAAAAATCGCACCTCTACCAAGAATTTACAATGCTAGCTGCATTTAAAAATTAAATTAAATATTTATTCATGTCTCTCTTAACAATACACGTAACTATATCGTCATTCAGGTCTTTTATTCAATTTGCACGAAATGTTTATGTGTATGAAAAATAACCAGAATAGATTCAGCAGCACTGTTTTCCATCCCGATTGTAAATATAATGAACGCTCATGACTGGCAAAATGACCAATCAGAAGCTGGTTCAATATTGAGGTTAGGACTGGATCAAATTAGCTACGCGATTGTCTTCTCTTCTCTTAGATTATCGCTCCACTAGCACCAAGGTCGATGAGAAGGTGCATTTTTCATTAACTCAAATCGACCGTTTTCCGTGGGCAATGGAAATTCATCTCGTGTTACGTCTGTTTGTCTGTGATGATACCTTTATTCTCCAGACAATGCATACTAGATCGATAGATTGCTAGTTGTCGTTCACTTGGCAGCTTTAATGTTTCAAATTTCTAAAACAAAAATGATTTACAATTTTAATTTTAGTTAAAACTAAGTAAATAATATCAAACACTGAGGACATAATTATAAAAAAATTAAAACTGAGAATTTTAATTTTTTTGCATTTAATAATTTTCTTTTGAAGCTTTCGAAGTTTTCTATAACTAAGGCAATATTTTCAAAGACTAGGAGAAGAGCATATGAAATAATCCGATACATTTATGACATATTCTCAAATGTTTTTTTTTTAATATCACTCTTAAAATTTACTCTAAGAAGTTATTTAAACTCCCAAAATATCATAATTACTTTAAAAATACATGAGGTAGGTCAGTGCAAAAATGCATATTTTGAAAAATCGAATACCAAAATAAATCAAATTTATACCTAAGATACTTAAACAAATATGTCATGGTATAGACTTTCAGACTAGGAACCTTATTGCAATTAACAACTCCTAACTAGGTATTTCACTGCTGCTTTGATTTACATCTCATCAAAAGGACGCCACCGGAAGCCAACACGTGTCATACAAACTATAATTTTATTTGTAATTCCGGCACGTTTCTATCAACTGCAGAAAGCTCCATGTTTTTACCGCTTATTCACGAACACAACTATTTCAGTTTACCTAGAAAGAGCTAGTTGATTGCTTTTACAATCCACCCTATTCAAATGCCAGCAATGGTCAGAAAATATGCATAATCCGTTTCTACAACTGGATCGAATCATCAGCCCCTTGTTAGTTCCATTCGTTCCGTTGTACTTCGGCGCAGAAAAAAAAACACCACAATGACCTTGAAAATCGATCCTTTCCCATCACAAGAAACTCCCTGCGACGCATTTTGCTTGTTTCGCAATGAACCGTATACGGTAGGTAATGTTAGTCCTACTTTGCTTGCCGTTCTTCTCGTTCGTGCCAACCAGCCAAGCCAGCAGCGTCTCAACTGAAAGCAGAGAAGGAAGTAAAAGCCAGTTTGTTTCAGATCCTGAACGGTGCCAGCTGGTACTACGTGTTTAACTCCAGGGCCGGATTTATACCAGGCATTTGATTTTTGATAGGAACTAGGCACAGTGATGGCAACGCGAGGTTGCTTGTCTCGAACGAAGAACATCAAACTGCTCCTTTAAAATCAAACCACACACGATTATTTTTCCCTAATCAGTATTTTTTTATTTTTTGAAATCTTGGAACGAGGAACAAGATAATCACAAATATAATGATGCCAAAGCAAAGTAAGACTAGTCGTTCCTAAATGATCTGGAACTACTCTCAGAAAACGGTAGTTTGTTTTGCTGCCAGTTTCTCCATTCTATCACTGTAAAAAGCGAACGGCGGTAGAAGCTCTTCAAATATTTTTCCCTTTACCATCCCTTCAGAGCATCCTAAAGCTTTACATCAACCAACGCACAGTGGCCAAATTCCTGGCCAAAATTATTTTGCACGTTTTTAAGCCTTATTATATCTCAAAGAGCAGTAAAAAGTGATTTCTTACAGTTTTGGACTATATACGAATAAATAATTACCGCATTAATCCTCCTAGCAGTGTAGTGAAAAACAAAAATTTAAAAAAATTAAATTACACTTCGATGTTGATTTCTTCAAATTTAACGATGTTATTGGGGATGCCGGTTGTCAATTAGAAGGTTTCGCACTTAAAGGTTTTGATTTTATGAACGTAACCCCACAAATTAAAATATTTTTTTGCTCATAACATTTCATAATTTGGATAAAATTGAACTAGTGCAATAAAGTTCTTCCGCCAGCTGATCTTCTAAATTACCAAACTTATCTTAAAGATAGCAGGAAATTGTTTCAGAATTTGAGAACGATATTTTCTTATGAGCCTTTTGATGCTTCTATCGGTATCTAGAAAATAACCTCGTGGATGGTTCAAAAATAGGATACTTATATAAATCAAAATTTTATAATATGCCAACAGAACAATGAAATAAAAAGATTCAAATTTTAAACAAAATTCCTAATACCATTAGTCAGATGCTTGTCAGTAATCCATATGAAAATCAGAATAAACTTTCTAATTAATAGACTATGTACGAAAAAAGCATTAATATACAGTATTAAAATTCATAACCTATACAACCTGAACAAATGACGATTTACCAACGTTTAGAAAGCAACTTGTGTGCGTGACTATTAATAATAGATTCGGGTTAGTTATATTTCACATTCTACAATAAGCAGAACGTGCATGCGATTGTAAATATAATTGTCATAATGGATTGCATAGATTAATGAACAAAAGGTCTTAATTTTTAATTACCTTGATTTAAAAAAAATATCCAAATCACAATAGAATTGAAGAAACTTACGGAAACACTGAATAAATCATTGTATACCTTCATACATAATCTAATCTAATCAAATTGAGATGTTTAGTACAGCCTCAATAAAGGCTTTGTTGCTTATTTTGCCCATATTTTGGCATAAACATGCCACTTTCAAACTGCTGTAAAAGCGGCAATGGGATTAATTGGGAATATTTTTTTCGTGAAACGGAGAGAAGAGAGCCCAAATAACCGTGTCGTTTAAACGGATCTGCCCGATAATACCCGACAAGATACTTTTTCCGCAACCGAATTTTTAATAGTATTGATAAAATTTGCGCATTTTGAACCCAACTCAAAAGAGGAAAAAATGTAACAAAAATAGATGCTCTTTGGTCAAACTTCTTGGTGTTTGTTATGAAAATCACGATTTTATACCAGATATTGACTTTGTATACTTAGTTTTTGGGCGATATGAAAAATTGTGAAACAATGTAATTCAAAGTTAAAAATTCACCATTTTCAAATACTCACATACAAAAATTATCAATCGAAAAACCTATTTTTCTGTTGTCATTCATTAGAGTGTAGTTTGAAAAACTATTTTGTCGAAAAAAAATTGGAAAGAACACCAAAAATTATGTTTTGCTATTTTGGCCAGGATTTGGTAGTAGTTACGCCACTGTGCAACGGTCGGTTAGCCGGCTCCCGTCTTTCATATCGGTCGCAATCACGACAGTTGTTTTTCTATACAATATAATAAAGCGCCGACGGTCGTCGGGCAGAAAGTGGGGCACGGGTGAAATGTCCTTTCCCGCAGCTGCTCCAGTCCCGCGCGTTGATTGCAACTCAGAAACCGATGTGCGTCGCACGTGCTTGTTCTTTGCTTTGCCGATGGGATGTTATTTAAATACTGGCGCCAAACCGTGGATCCCGTGACGAAGTGTCATGAACTACGCCCTTGACGTGGCAACCGTTCGGTAATGAGTGACATTCAATTTGATGACATTGTCGCTCCTTCTACGGATGAGTGGTTGGGTGGGTTGGTTGTTTGCTAGACGTTCGATACCTGTAACAGAGGGATTGATTGGAAAATCCTGCACAATTCACCTAGTAGTGGGGTAATGCAATTTTCAAGCTTCGGTGAACAATTATTATAGTTAAAAATGGATCTGCCTTTGAATTGTATCCCTTTTGTCCTAAGAGTGGTATTTTGCCAATGTGCATCACTTTGTCAATCAAATTGTTGGTTCGCTCGGGTGAAATCCATAATAAGGTATGTATCATTGGATGCGACCGTTTCATGTTTTCGCGTACCTGTGTTAGTGAATCGAATCTGGATTTCCATATTAAATTTGCAAAAGGGCGAATAAGATTTGTAAACAAACTTATATTTTGATGGGTTCTCTTAATTTACTATAATTTCAAAGCAGAACACAGTTGAAATTACTGCTACGAAGAGTAAAAATTCACATTAACGCATATTTTTCATGAAATTCCACTCTGCAGCAGACTAATGAGCGAAACAAGTTTTTTTTTCAAAAACACTTTCGACCTTTTGATGAATTAATATTGATTTGACCTATCCATTATTATCAATGTCAGACTAAATGTCACACCGGAATTACTGTTTGGCATGACATTATGGATGATAAAAACATATTTTGTTTTTATTTTAGAGGTTTCACATTTTATAAATCTTGTTGTAAGACTTATCTGACTTTTGCCGGTAGTTTCTAACTTTATAATATCAAATCTAATAATCTTATGGGATTTCGTTGGCGATGAAAAGCTTGGTTTGAAGTCCCCACCAGTTTCCGTATGAAATTATCAGCAAAAACAAACGTTGATTTGTTGGAGACGCCACCCCGTGCTGTGGCCAGACAAATATTTTGTCCAAGAACCTGCACGAAATCCACCTTGCCATAGGTTGTGTTGGGAGAATTGGAGTTATGGTGTACACTGAACTTTATCGAGGACCTCCCGAAAATACTGTCACCCGTTCAATTTTCAATGCTTTGCAGTGAAATTTTTATAAAATGTCCAAATGTTGTATTATTGCATAGAAATTGACTGAATAGACTAACAAAAATATTCTTTTAATAAATATGAATTTTTTACTTTTACTTTAAAAATTCTTGTGAAATGAAAAGACTGTTGACAGTTGAACCTGACATGCTCTTAGCTAAGTTTTCTAATATTACTAGTTCTTCAACTTCACTGAAAGTAGCTTGACTATGTAAAATGATTGAAATGTTTTGATCTATTGTTCTGTTATTGTATTGTTTGAGCCACCCTAACTGTTTTTTAAGCAAAAATAAACAAAAAACTCTCCTGAAGACATAATAAAGCTAAGTTATTTAGTTTTAGTTAAAAGTTTCTGCTAAATTTGCATTCTGAACCACTGTGCATTATAGCTTGTCCTTGCTGGCTATATCTGGTCAATAGGATTCAATAGAAGGTAAAGTCCGTTTGTTGAAGTACTTGCTTTTGTATACTTTCGAATCTCATCCGCCATAAAAATGCTGTTTATTTAACTACCGGAACAGATCGCTTGCCAAATCGTAAATGTTTCTCGTAAAAATATCCACGAAAACAACCTTTTGATTATCGTCAGCACTCTCAAACCTCCCTACGACTCGTAAGAGTGCTGCGGAGACACGCGTTCAGTGGTTGGGAAGGACGCTGGAGGTAACAGGCAGGTAGTTGTGGTCGCGTAGCGGTTTGGTTGGTAGGTTCGATCCAGTGAGGTGAATTTAGCTACATAGTTCTATAAACCCTGGCGTTTTTGAGTAATGACAACACGACTTTTCCTCAGACTGAGTCATTAGAGAGTATGTCTCGAATCGACAGAGGAATGTTGTACAAATTTGCTAAAGTTTTGAATGCGCCACAGTTGCGAAGGATGTGCTCTACCATGAACCGTGCGTTGCAAGAGGAGCATGTTGAAGCAGCGGTACTAGACACCCTAGTGTGGCTACGCGTATCCGGGAGAAGATTTTTTTTCTTCTTCCTCATCGCGATCGATCATTAGGAATTGCGACATTGAATGAAGAAATTGGGCGCAATTTTGCTGTTTGTGGTTTAAAATAATTATGCACAAATGTGTGGTCACCCTATACCAGATGTCGACTCGACATAAAACAGTCGACAATGCGCACAAGACAACACTATTGAGCAAGGCAAACACCATTCGTGGCATGTCTTATCTACTATGTGGAAGAGGTAATACGAATTACCAGAGCAATGGGTGATTTCCCTAGTGACGTTAAAAGTTAGAGTGAGCCGATTACTGCTCCGCCGTCTTTGGGCGTCTCGTTGGTTGGCGTCATTATTAGCTTTGACTCCTTTTGTGCATTGGAACATTGCATTGCATTGCAGCTTATTGTCGTGAGTGGATCCTCGGAATTCCTCGATGGCTTGGATCATAGGGTGTTTGAAAATTCTGTTTTCATCGTCTAGAATTATTGAAGAATCCGGGTATCAGAGAAGACGGTCGTCATAAAGTCGAAGTAGTCGATGGATTGAGTACTGGCGGTTCAGAAGCTGACGATATTTGGCTGTGATGCTGATGAAGGAATCACTGGTTCTTACAGTAGGGACTAGTGTTCACGTTGGGACTTTTTAGATATAACAGATAGAAATTTACTTTGTTCCGCGAAAATGAGTGATTCGACACAGCAAACAACTTTGTGGAAGAACGTGGGAGAATAACTAAAAAAGTTATTATAGAAAGACTACTTTTTAGGGGTTTTCCACATATCATGGTCCATAACTCGAAAACTATTAAAGTTTACAGTGTTTTGAAGCGTCGAGTCTTCGGAAAAGTTGTAAATAATATTGCTATAAAAGAAATTGCTGAAGACATCATATATCTTATCTTCAGCAATTCCTTTTATAGCAATATTTTTTACAACTTTTCCGAAGACTCGACGCTTTAAAACACTGTCGACCGGGGTCATACCAGGTACAGTGTCTTGCCCCGTGTAGGCGGAGGGAGTGTTGGCCATGATGAGTACGAAGTATTAGTCACCAAAGACTTTGACCAGGAAGCATAGGATCTCTTTGAAAGTTGCTCTTTCCGTCATTGAGCACTTTGAGGCAGCGATGTTTAATCCTATGAACTCTTGCCATCGACCAAAGATGCTGACAGCTACCTGGTGAGATATTCTTGTACTTCAGATGATTCCCTTCATGGAAATGAGGACGACGTCATCTGCATATACGAAGATGTGGAGAGAGAGATGCGAAAAGGGAATTCACTCTGACCAGGAATAGAGAAACGGCGATCACTGAGTCTTGGAGGACTCCGTTAGTTTCCTGGAACATTCCAGAGTGCTCTTTGCTGATACACACATTTAAACGCTGGTTTTTAAGAAAGTTTTCGATGAAGACGCCGAGGTTTCCCCGGATGCCCTACCGGTGAAACGCGCAAAGAATGCTGTTGCGATGTATCGTATTGTAGGGCTTGGCTACGTCCAATAAAATGATGTCTACGTGTAAATTTTCTGTCCTCGTTTTTTCTAACGTTTCGCCTAAGTAGACACCACAATAACACATCGGTACAAATAACACAAAAAATTTTAAATTTGACACAAAACTCATAAAAACATTGCACAGCCAATCCTCTAGAACTGGCATATCGTACTGCCGCAGAAACTCTCAGACAATCGCGCAGATGCTGAGTATTACCAACTTCTGGATAATAGCCAGCTTCTAACTTCCAACTTCCGCTCCTTAATCACCAACAGTGACTTCCTCGGAAGGACTGTAGTCGTCGAAAGCACACAGGAACAAGTCTGGAAACTTCATCCAATCTTTAGATTTCCTATAACCCCACGCGATATCTGGAAATTTTTCCACCATGAGTATGTACCAGATTGTGGTACAGTGGAACGGTAACGTCGAGTACGGTCATTGCGCCTGCGCTACGCAAAGAGCTTTGATGTCAACTATTTCTTGTCCCCCTTGATCTCATTGCAATTATAATCTTTTTAGCGCCGACTGAGGATGAAGCATTCCAGCTTTTCTGTGTTTTGTCTCAAGATCTTCCCGGTCAATTCGGCTCCATTTTATGATGCCGAAGCTGTAGGTCAACACGGGAACAGCGTACACTACAGATTGCTTTGACCTTATTCCCCGCGTTTAGACAAGAGTTCAAGACATAGTTCACTCAACGTAAGAACTTATATCGGAGCTCAAGCTTGATGTCGATGTGGCGAATCCCGGGAAGCTGCCGGAATCCGGGATACTTATACGATTTGCCACGAACCGTGTCGGGAATCATCTCGTCTTCGTCGATCCCGTAGCCACCAGTGATAGTAGCTGAACAGATCGGCATTTCTCTAAACCAAACTCCATGCCTATGCAGTCACTAATCCTATTCACTAGTTTGAAGACTAAGCCCAGTCGTTCCTTTTAGTCAGCATAGATCTTGAAATCGTCCATGTAGAATGCATTGGCTACCTCTTCCGGTGAGCTTTCTCCTTATCCACCTTATCTGATAGCCATACCCGTTCCGATTGTGTGTCCTACTAAGAGGTTTCATCGCACAACAAAACCAAAGTGAGCTGAATCGCCTTGGAATATCCCCCTCGAGATGCGGAGCGTTTTAGGTCACAACACGTTTTCCCCACTTTTGAGCTGGTGTCGTCTACGTCTCAATTGCTTACCGCAGGAAACTCACGATTACAAGATTAACTTTATATATCTCCAGTACCTTGGCCAAGAACGAGTGTGGTATGGAGTCATGTGTCTTCTTGTTAACGATATAAACCATACAATGGTTCCGTTGGTCATACACAGCTTGTCCAACTGTGACTGCATCGATGATGGCTTGACGTTTACAGCCATGTGTGTTTTTCGTACATTCTGGCATTCTGCTCCTCTGTCAGGATGCTATTCGCACGTATGTGGTGATGGTGGTGCTTAGGATCTTGTACAGACTTGATAGACAGGTAATTGGTCTGTACTTTGATGGGTTGGACGAGTTGTTGTCTTTGGGATGAAGAATTGTGGTATCACGGGTGATGAAATCCGGCAATAAGCGTGGTTCGCGTAACACCATGTTGAAACCCACAGCCATCGTGGGAGGTGCGACTCAGTTTCTTGTACCAACAATTTCGGACACCGTCCAATCCAGGTGCCGCCCAATTCCTAAGGAACCGCGTAGCCTTGCGTACGTAATTGGTTTCGCAGGTAACAGCTAACATCTCATCAATTTCTTCGCCTGCCCATTCCTCCTCGGACTCCCTAATTCCGTCTCAAAAGCCTGTCACATTTCCGATATCCGGTAGACCTTCACTGAAATCGGGTTTTTCGTGGCTGACTTGGTTATAAAACGCTCGTTCGTTATCACTGAATATCCGCGCAGAGTTACTGTAACTCTTTAGCCTTTTCGATAAGCCACACAATTGCTATACTAGTCTGTCCAGTTTCTCCATCAGCTGGTCAACTCTCAGTATACGAAGCTCAGTATATGCAATGATCGCAGCCAGATGACGACATAATTTCGCCGATCTTTTACCGTCTCTGTACGCGGTCAGCCTTCCAATAGCGGCACGTTTGATCGAGATCTGACTTTCCAATCTCCAATCTAGATGTATGTCGGTATCTAAAACCTCTAAAGATCGCTATTGAAGCACAAAATACCATAAGCTGCAGATCTTCCAGGTTCTGCACAAATTCCAGGTGCATTGGAGGAACGTTACCTTTCATGACCTGAAGTGCGCAGATCACCATAAGAGAATACTCTACCTTTGGGATCACGTTCTAATTCAAACGTCCGGCAAACTCTGAATACTTCTCATCATACATCTCTAGTATCTGAGGTCGTCTGCTCATGACGATCTCAAGCGTTGTGCAAAGATAGTAGGCGTGGATCACGAATTCGTTCACTTCCGTCGTCCATGTGATCCTACGCCTTGGTGCTTCCGCGAGGGTGAGCGACTCATATCTCTTAGTCGCAACATTCCTCACAGGTGCAGCGTTCCTTGCTATGTGTTGTCCATGGTTGCTCTCCCCGTCCGTTCGTAGCAGTAGCTCTTAGGACTCGTCCTTTTTGGTAACACCCCCAGCCTCTGGTCGTTCACATTATGCCCCATGTTAAGATCGGCAGTAGTTGGGGTTCTCTCCTCGGGCGATCGCATGACCAAATTTATTCTTGTTTTTAACTCCATAGTTCAGTTGCAGTGATAAGTCGGCCCTTAATGTAGGAAGCAGTGCTCACTCGGTTCCCACTTCCCTATCAGCGTACTACCATAGATCCCACTAGGGTTGGATACCCGATATTCACTAAGGTTGCTCGTACTCCAGCTGGTAGCGCGAGGTAATAGGAATAGGAGTTCTGTATTAACCCTTTCATGCCCAACTTTTTTCTAGTGCATGTAGGATTTTAAAACTATTTTTCCTTGAAAGCGGTAGGGCCAAGAAACACGAAAAGCTATTTTTCATAAAGATAGGTGCTTCCCTTGCAGTGCTAGAAACTGCTCAATTTTTACCTTCCAATACTCAATACAATTCTCCTAGAATATTTACAATAGTCCATTTGCGTGGAAAACGTAGCCAAAGGCACTCTAAATTGATCAGTTTTGCCAGTTTTCAATAATATTGCAACATAACGAAGATATATGAAAAATTCATTTTTCGTCGTCAACGTAAACTGTCCCTGGCAGCACTGCTCCTATGGAATGTAATCAGACTAACTGCAATAACTTCAGTTTTAAAGCTGATCCTTGTAACTGTTAATACTTAAATGAAAGACAATAGTTACATTTATTAGCGTTACTTGTTTTTGTGAGCAAATCTTGCCTCAATCAAAAGTTATAGCTATTTAAAAACGTTGTTGTTCACAAACAACATGGGCATGAATGGGTTAAAGTACCGTTTGTGGGACCTCGAGTGCCACATAATACTGATTTACAGGTCCGACAGCATAATAAACTACGCCACTTTTCACTTGATGATGTACTTTACTGTTTAGGTTCTAAAGTGGAAAAGAATGCAATGTAAGGTTGCTGATACGGGCATACATCTTGGGCCACTTCCAACATGTGATAATGATGTAAGCAACAAGCAAAAAAAAGTGTGTTTTGGCCGCACTATAGGAAAGTATATGGAATTAGTGCTGCCATAGTCCACTGGCTCAAAAAAAATTTTTGTCTAACTCGCTGATACTCCCGTTTACCTTTGAATCCATTGAGGCATGGGTAGGCACATCTCCAAGTTTGAGAAAAGATTTGTGTTCAATGCTTGGTGGTGAAATGAAAAATGCGGAATGGTAATCAAACACGGAAGACTACAGTGAGCTGTAATTCCCTAATGCAATGGTCTGCGCTTGGTTATGATTATACTAAATATGACATTTGCCCTTTCCTAAATCACAGTTGCGATTATTGAATAATAAATTCATTACAACCCGATGAAAATCAATTGAAGAAGAATTCATGGCATTCATAAAGCATGTGGGCTCATTTGAAAATAAAACTGACTAGTAATAAGTAAAACAATCGTTAAACAGTTACTTATACTTTCCCATGAAATGCAATTCCATTAGCACAAATCGTTTACACGCTAATTAACTATGGAAACATCACAACGTAGGCTGAGAGCTGCAGATTGTAGGTTGTAGATCGTGTAACACTATTTCCTGGTGGTTCACATCTCATCGTGATTGAATAATATCAAATCTAGCTTCCTTCAAGTACTGTAGTTCCTCATAATAAATAGTTTCCTTCTTTACTATCTACCCCTAATCTCGTCCGACGAAGACGCCGCCTTCCCCATCGAACAAAAACAAAATTATCACGACACTGCCAGATTTCGGCCAGGGCCAAAGTACTACGAGCTACTGCCGAACTCTACCGGACATTACTCATCTCGTTCCGAGTAACCTAACCTTGCCTATTTCCGAGGTGTTATCTTCCGAGTCGTGTGATCAACCACCATTCGCGAAGCTACCTTTTGACACGTGTCGAACAGATAAAGTAAAGCAATTTCGTATGGGTGTGCTAACCGTGCGTGGAACCGCCGCAAACCGCTTTCGCTGGAGCGTCCGAGCGCTTATCACACGAAACATTAGCGGTGTAAATTGAGCTTACCTTGCAATTGAGCGGGAAAATGTTTCCAGCAAAGACTAAACAGTACACGTGTTTACGCTACAGACGCATTCCATTGGGTCATTAGTGCAACTGTTGGCGAACTGCGCGGTATCCGAATTCCTTGTTCTCGGGATCCCCATAAGGTTGATTTAATTATAGGAGGCGGTCAGCTCGGGATACCCCGGGAATCTCATCCACCAACGAGCTGGTATACTAAGCGCCTCCGGCTCATTCTATTCTTGATGTTTATTGTATACAAGAATTTTTATCAGGGTCATATTTGCCACACATTCCAGGGACGACATCTTATTCATCTGCCCCGATACCTGGTAGGACCACATTTCCAACAATGTGTCAAAATATATAGGGGAAGATGGGGTAAAACGCTTCACTGGGAGTAAAAAATGACTCCGGCCTTTTTCCAAAATGTCCGAAAAGGTTGTGCGAATTTTCAAACGTCAAATCACTATTGCACTGAATTGTGCACGCGTGAATAATCAATTGACGCGAGCTTGCATGCAAGGCTCGTATAACTATAGCTAGTCAACAGTAGCGCCGGTCAAATGAAAGATTCTAGTTGACGATGGCATTCCAAAACGACAGTATTATTTCTTCAACAGACTAACTTTACGTAGACGTCAGTTGCCAGAGATTATAGGTACTGATGAATTCCGGCTCTATTTTCACTGTTGTTCGTGATTGCAATGTTCATATGTGAAATTTCCATTATGTAGTTTGATTCGGCTACATTTTTTTGCTATATTTAGACACAAAATTTTAGGGAAACTTTGGTTCAGCAAATCTTTGGGGATCGAAAACAGAAATTTCGTACTGAAACATGGCATATGCTTGGGCACATCGTTGAAAATGCCGTTATTATCATGCTTTTTTCCCTGTTGTTAAGATGTGGCGGCACCGGCCGTTGAGTGGTAAGCGTTACCGAAACTCATCCCACTGGGTCTGGGTTCAATCTCAGCCGAGGTCGTTAAGATTTTTTGAGGTTCCCTTCGGAAGGGAGTGAAGTAGTTGGTTGGTCCCGGTCCATGTGTTGATGGGTCGATATCTAGGGACCAGATGGTAGAGTCACCTCTCTGGCGTTGGTGATTGGTACTCGGACAAAGGTCGACGGAAAGTAAGCAAAAATAAATTTCAAATTGTAATTTGTGCTGCAGTTGCGGTTGATGTTACCCTCGCAGGAGTGCGTTTTGGCACATCTATTTTTTAAAGGGTCATATTTTTCAATTATTGATTTTGGATAATTTACTAAGCATTATGAATGCGATTGGAAAAGGAAATGTTCCAAGGACATCCCTCATTAAATTCTTGTAAATAGTGTTCTGGAGCTAAGATTTCGTTATATTCCCTTGAGAGCCGCATTTTACACCGTCTCCCTAGCCTCGTAGAACCACCAACCAACGGCGGCAACCCATTCATCCCGTAACTCGCATTTGTGAACTACATATATTTGTATACAGCGATAAAAAGCGAAACGCTTGCCGGTGCACTTTCCAAGAGGTTTTAGTTTACGCGAGCCAAAGTGCATCGTCGTGGATAAACTCGGCCTGCCTGTAGAGTGTAGACCAGGTTGTGGATATTTCAGTTCTTCAAACTAACAATTCAATAGACGTGTGTGACAGGAAAAAAAGCGTTTCACCATATTGCATTTGTTTAGGCATTCAAGTGCACTCACACTTGCACTGCTGGTGACCGAGAGTGGAAATTTCCACTCTTATTTGTAATTTAACCTATACCGGCGACAGCGGCGGTGACCGCGGAACTTTTCGCGAGTTTTTAGCTTGTTAAGTTGAAACTAGATATGAGCGCTGGTTGTTTACATTGTGACGTACCGCGAACTACTTGCTGGATAAGGGGAGAAAACTTCGTTGAGGTTTTTATCTCTGCATACCACTATTTGTTTTGATAACAATCCGAACGAGTCAGAGCTACAACTGCTATCGGTAATTATATCTACACGTTGGTATGGCACACTACAGGACGCGTGCGTGATTCAATTTGAGATTTCAAGAAAATCAGCAGAAATACATGAATCATAAAAGTTGGAACGGAATTCTACGCTAAAAAAAGATTCCATTGACAATTCGTATAAATTGGGCAAACAAGCTGTATATTGACTCTACTCTACTATTAGACAACCGTATGAAGATTGTTCGCAATATTGTGCAAACATTGCACCACGTACGTTACCTTTTGCTCAGTTCTCGTTTTGATGCAAATTTTTCACACCTTCATGCATCGAAGCGCCACAAAAAAAAACCGGCTCAAACCAGCTCGGTCGTTTTACTAAGAATTTCTCTACTGACATGTGCGCACTATTTTGCATCAGTCGGCTGCACCGTCGCTGCTATCTGCCACTCATTATACGGACTACTTGCGAAGGTCGTCCAAGTATGGCTGGGACGAAAGACAGTTCCGCGTAGAACTACAAGCTAAATGTACTCACGGCTCTTTAGCACGTGATGCCATGAAACTTGTCAAATTATCCGAAATTTCAGCATCGACCTTTACGTCGTAAGTAACGGAGTAAGTGGAGCTTGCGGCTCGTACACAATGAAATATGGCCAGATACTACTGTAAATAAGTAACTTCTTGGCTTCGGTCCTAATCTGACGGTGAAATTTACAGTTTAATACACATTGCGCCGAGTCGTTGATCGAATGTAGGCCGAACGCATCTTTTTGTTTTTTTTAGTGGGTGGAGGTAAAAATGCTACTGTTTATTACTTATAACTATTTTTCAACTACTTAAGATTTTAGTTCGTATCGTTCTATAGATGTATGTCGGAGTTCGAAGTGACTTAAAGGAGATTTTTTTTTTATTGTAGGACAAAACTAGGGCCAAAAGACATTTTAAGTAAAATCGTCATATATAAACGGTATTCACAACTTCTTCAAGGCACACTTATTTTTTAATATTTCTTTTAGTTTTCTATGGAGCTTGAAGAACAAATTGCATTTAAGAGTTTTTTTAAAGGTTTTAGTTCACTAATAGTACTTCAACATGTCAAACAATATATTACATTTCAGTAAATTTTGAAGAAAATCCGTTCAAAGCAAATATCAATAATTTTTTTTGACACCAAAGATACGTATTGGACAGTGTAGAGATGGTCGGGTTCGGGTTTTTGGACCCGAATTTTCAATTTTTTAATTTCATTTGAAAGATCGAAACTTTTGTAGTTTTTGGTGAAAAAACTGCGGGAGCGTTATTTCTGTAAAATAAATAATTAATTTTTGAAAATGGTGTATTTGTAAACAAAATTCGTTCATAACTTTTCAAATAGACGAAATAATAACTTTGTTACTTCAGCAAAAATATTCGCCATACAAAGTTCTAAAAGTGCTGCAAACAAACTATTTACGATAAATCAATGCATGAAGTGACAAATGAGAAATAGTGATTTTAAGGGGTCACGTTTCAACCCAAGTAACCAAAAGTTCGTATAAGGGAGCTGCATAAGCTTCTCGTTTTAAGTAATTTTGCAATACGTTTTATGCTCTAATAGCGGTTTAAGCAGCTTTCAAGTTCCAATAAAGCTTAAGCAGCTTGAAAGTTCGCGTAGAACTTTATGTGAACTTTAATGTGTTCTTTTTAAGTATTATCCGAACTTCTGGTTGCTTGGGAACGTTCAATCTCTTATGGTAAAATCAACTGAGAAATAGTCATTGAGTGTGATAATACCGAATGTCATGGCAATTCTATTGGATTTGTAAACGTTTTTGAAAGAACAATCTACCGTACATCTAAATAGTACAGTGGATTTACAGTAGGGTTAGCTGCAAACTATCGTTAATTCTAAATCGGCCAACAAAAGTTATTTATGCTCACTATGCACTAAGCTCCTTTTTGGTTTGGACTAGTGCTCAAAACGAGTGCTAGAAAAAAATGTTTTAGTTCACATCTTGTTATCTTAAAATAAAATCTTGAAACGAGTTTGTTATTCATAGCAGCGGAAATTATTGTATGCTTTTCCAACATTTATGCAATGTTTGAAAGTATAAATTAATTATCGACTATAATGACGGCTGTGGGTAGGTTAAGGAAAAATTCTCAATTTTTTGTTACTTCAAAACAAATAAAAGTAAGAGGTCTAAAAATCGCTAACCGCGAACTGGCAAAATAACTCAAAGCATAATTCCCTAGCATCTATATAATGCATGATGACGGTACTTGCTTTATTGGCCCCGTAATAGATAACTTTTATTTAGAGTTTACTATAGTACACTATTGTGAATTCACGCTAACATGTAGTTGTACGGTAAAATGTTGTGTTTTCAAACAGTGTCACATATTCAATAGATTTTCATTATAACACACATTGACTATTTCTCAGTTGATTTTACCATAAGAGATTGAGCGATGAAAACTATTTCTCATTTGTCACTTCATACATTGATTTATCGTCAATATTTTGTTTGCAGAACTTTTAGAACTTTGCACGGCGAAGATTTTTGCTGAAGTAACAAAGTTATTGTCTCGTCTATTTGAAAAGTTATGAACGATTTTTGTTGAAAAATACACCATTTTCCAAAATTAATTATTTATTTTACAGAAATAACGCTCCCGCAGTTTTTTCACCAAAAACTAAAAATGTTTCGATCTTTCAAATGAAATTAAAAGATTGAAAATCCATTTGCAATGTTGGAAGATATATAGCTTTGACAAAAACCATTTTTGTTTTGAAAATCGCCTGTAACTATGCAAACAAAAGAGATAGAAACTTCATGGCTTCGGCAAAAATGTGTATTGATAAAAGTTCTAAAAACCTCTAGAACAAAGTATTAGCGAGAAATTAACACATAAAAAGATATTAATAGAAAACCAATTTTTAAAGAGCCACCCCACCTTAAATGTTGCAAAAATCATAGCACATGAACCAGAGATAGCGATAGAGATAGCCACATAGTTTCTTCAGAAAAGTTGCTTCAATTTGATTGATTTATAACTGTGTAGAACATTATGTAGCTAAATTTTACATATCTAAGAAGTTGATACTTTGAACACCCTAACCACAAGGACCACCCTAATTCAACTAATATAAAAAAATCGGCAAGAAAGTACTAACAAAGTTTGCCGAAGATACTATATATCTAAAACCAACGGTTTTGGCGCAAACAGTTTTGTCTTCCTAAATACAGCTTTGGGACCATAGTGCAATGGATGACACAAATAACCGTACCAAATGTTAGCACACTAGAATTCTTCGTATTTTCTGGTGCTCAAATATTGTATTTTTTCATTCTTGCATAAAATTCCGTTCTCTTCTTAAATGATTCGCAAACTGCCTGAATTATTTAATTTTTTAAACGAACATTCATGAAAGAGCATTCAACAATACGTGTTTCACATCTAAAATCTCCCTGCGATTTTTTTTTCATTATAATTAGTAATAAACCAAGTCAACAGGAATTTATCGGAAAATATCGGTTAAACTTTCTATAATGGAATATAAATTTCGACAGGTACTTTAAAACCGATACTTAGGTCGCGGCGACTTTTTCTCTACGTAAACGGTTTTGTGGGGTACATTCGTACCCCAGAACTAAAATCGCTCTAATATGTTTAATTTTTATTAAATTTATAATTAAATTGGATAGTTTTATTCTAAAATCATTAAAAAATCTTCGTGTTTGGACTATTTAATTATGTAATATTTCATTTTGTATAGAACAAGTCTTTAAAATACGTCAAAATTCCCTTTTTTCTTCATATTGCTCTAACTCCGGTAGTTTCAAATCGATTTTGACCGTATATACGACGTTGTAAAGCTTATTAAATTTTCTTTTTGAACAATTTGTTTTCAAAAACAGGTCAAAAAGTATATTTATTGTGATGCTTTTTTGAAAATCAAACGCCAATACAAACGTTAAAAACACAGCAAATATGCAGTAATGAAGATGAAACAGGAAGGCGTCGAAGGAACAGGTAGAGCCGGTGCATTGTACGTGTATATAAAGTAAGTATGTTCCAGAGCCTGGGCTACAGAAAATAACGAATCGAATGATGCGTCTTGCATACTATATACAAATCATATACACGAATATTTGACTCTTTCATCCGCAAACGCAAAAAATACGATACCGATGCAAACGCATTTTCTAGTTACTTTGCTATAGTGTTTTGTTATGTCAAATAACAGATACTATTATTCGGCAGAGTTGGAGCTTATACAATTTTACACAACTTTCTCACTTACTATTTAGGGACCGTACACTAACTACGTAAGGCTTTTTCAGAGCTTTTCAAACTCCCCCTCCCCCCAGATAAGAGTTCGTAATATTTTGCTGAACTCCCCCTCCCCCTACATAAGATCTTATCATGATTATCGTAATTAAAAAATCGAATTGTTAATTCATCAAATTTATTATAGCGAAAACGATATGTATAGAATTATTACAAGAAATTTAACTGTAATTATCTGCAGAATTTTAATTGCATGCCAATCTCGCCCAGTAGAAAGAATAACTGTTGTCAGATATTCAGTAACTCCAATTTGGTCCACATGATCTGCTTTGCTATATTCCACTTCCTTTGAATCTATTTTCTTGTGATGTAGGATTTTTAAAAAAGTTTATAACCTCTTCTGGCATGAATTTATTCTGAGTTCCAGCTGTGACGCTTATCGTACGCATAGCTCCGAGTTAACCATCTTCGAATTTTCTTGAATTAAAATACAGTTCACACTCTGGAAATATTCTACATTCAAGATCATTGACAATCGCATATTAGAACATTTTCCAGATACCTTGCGGATTTGAATCGAATGTTTGAAAAGAACAAAGTCGGTCTAACAACACGAAGGGTATCAACACTTCTTAACTTGTAAGGCATATTGTGACTCCAGTTCCCGAACAGAAAAATGAACAACCAAGAGCCAAAAAAATACTCATATTGTTTGATATACAAGGATTATATGGTACAAATGAAAATAGTTCCCTTTTCTTATTAAAAAGAATATTTTCCTTATGGATTTAATTTTTTAAACTTGCTTCATGATATTACATAAGAAAGGATAAACCCTCCCACCCCCTCGGATAAGAATTTGTAAGATATTTTGAACCTCCCCCTTCCCCCATATGCCCTTATGTAATTAGGGTATGGCCCCTTACCGATATTTTGCTGTTCAAAAAGATATAAAAAAGTTTTTGAATTATGTACACATGACAAAACACTAACGCATACGGTTTTGTGGGGTACATTTGTACCCCAAACAAACATTAACCCATTCATGCCCATGTTGTTTGTGGACAACAACGTTTTTAAACAGCTATAACTTTTGATTGAGGCAAGATTTTCTCACAAAAACAAGTAACGCTAATAAACGTGACTATTGCCTTTCATTTGAGTATTAACAGTTACAAGGATCAGCGCTAGAACTGAAGTTATTGCAATTAGTCTGATTGGATTCCGATGAAGCAGTGCTGCCAGAGACAGTTTACGTTAACAACGGAAAATGAATTTTTCATATATCTTCGTTATTTTGCAATATTATTGAAAACTGATAAAACTTATCAATTTAGACTATCTTTGGCTACCTTTTGCAGGCAATTGGACTGTTGTAAATATTCCTGGAGAAGTGCATTGAGCATTGGAAAGTAAAAATTGAGCAGCTTCTAGCACTGCAAGGAAAGCACCTATCTTCATGAAAAAAGGCTTTTCGTATTTCTTGAGCCCACCGTTTTCAAGGAAAAACAGTTTTGAAGCCCTACTTGAGCTAGAAAAAAGTTGGGCATGAAAGGGTTAAGCGAGTACTATTAAGTTGGTCAAACGAAACAAATAGGTTGTACCTGCTTTAACGGAAGTTTAATAATCAAATTGGTTTATGATAAAAAATGCTTGCAATTAAAATAAACTGTAACGGAAAAATAAGGATTTGAACTCACAAATTTGGTGGTACTTTGGTGTCATTATGGCGGCTCAAATTTAAAAAGGGTACATTATTTTTTTAAAAGCAGATAGTTTGGGCCAAATTTATTTTCTAGAGACTGTCTTTGTTCCATCAGACCTAAACCTAGCTTCATTTCCGTCAGGTTTCGTTGTTCATGACACTCATATGATGGTGGTATAATAGCCCTAGTATCAAATCAGTGGAACATATATGAAACAAGCACTTTCTGTCAGATTGTTCCCGGGCTGAGCTGTTGCATGATCCGGATTCCTTCATGAAAATACATGAATTTCCACGAACTTAAGGAATTGATTGCAAAAATTTTGTGTGTTCTGTTGAAGCCATTATCGGATTTTTAAAACTTTGGAGTCGTTCCTAGAGCTCCATTGGAGATGTCGAAGCATCACTATTGGCGCGCTTACCGTATAATCTGAAGCATAAAATAACTTAGATATCCAATCATAGATCGTCCTAACGCTAATGATGGGACATCAATAACACGTCAGAAAATCTTGATTGATACCCTTCGATACAGGTTTGACCGTTCCAACCAGTAACGTGGGTGACCTCATGTAAACTGTCGAATACGAATTGCGAATTGCCATAGCTTAATTTAATACATGTAATAAATTATACGAAATTGCCTTGCAGGAATGGTTTCTGATAAAAAATTAGAAATTTTGGTTAAGTACGACGGGCAAGGTTGTTGGAAACTGTGACCTTTCTGTTTCCCCATGAGTTAGCCGCCGATTTAACTTAATTTCCAATTAAGATATCGACGATTTACAAGTTTCTCAGAACATTACAAATTCGACGTTCAATAATAGTAAATATAAATGCGGATTCTACTCGGCAGTGATTTGTTGTGCCATATGTAGATACATTTCAATGCGTATGGTGCTACTGCAGATTCGAGTGATTTTACTATTCTTAAATGAGCCTAGGGTCCAGCTCGGGTGCCTAGAATTAAAAATCTACGAGATCTTCGGTTGATTCTCCGTATTAGCAAGTTAGATTCGGATCGGGCTTCTTATATTGTAAATTTTCGGGTCGGGTTCGGGTTTTCAAATTTTAAAATTCTCGGGTCGGGTCGGGTTCGGGTTTTACAAAATTTTCATTCTCGGGTACGGGTCGGGTTCGGATTTTCAAGTTTTAAAATGTTCGGGCTCGGGTTTTTCAAATTTTGTAATTTCGGGCTCGGGTCGGGTTCGGGTTTTTAAATTTTCATGCTCTCGGGTTCAAATCGGGTTCGGGTTCGAAACCCGACCATCTCTTTTGGACAGTACAGCTCATTACCAAAATTCTAGTGATTGTATTTTTTTATAAAAATTCGGTCAACAAAGCATTTTTAGTTAATACTTTCAAACCTTGAAAATTTGCATGCATTTATTGACCAATATCTCAACCGTAACTTCACCAGTGTGAGCATTTTCAGTGTCAAGTAAAAAAATTAATGAGTTGTGCCAAGACACGACCACGGTTACATTCAAAATGTAGTGAACATCATGAGCGAATTTCGGTTTTCTAGGTTATCAACATTTTTCAGATAATCTCAAATATTTTCGGGTCGAGTATCCTATGAATGATTACATTTGAAACATGGCAAGCTCTTTTATCAACCATCATGTTTTTGCCTTTCTCTTATAGAAAAGTTATGCAATCGGTCGGAATTTCGACTTGTTAATCGAGGCCCGCAGGTCCGAGTCTCATGTACCATTCGACTCAGTTCGTCGAGATCGGAAAAAAATCTGTATGTGTATGTATGTATGCATGTATGTGTGTACCTATTTTCTCAGAGATGGCTGGACCGATTTGCACAAACTTAGTCTCAAATAAAAGGTACCACCTTCCCATCGGTCGCTATTGATTGCTCTATTGATCGGACTTCCGGTTCCGGAGTTACGTGTTGAAGAGTACGATCACGCTGCAAATTCCTATATAAACTGGACCACCATGATATTAAAATGATGTAAAACTTATTCAAAAGGGTGTAAAATTACTTGGATTTGTCAGTCTAGATCAATAATGACTAACCAAAGTCGCTTTGACTAGTTTGGGCACCTACGAAGGTTCTTGATTGCATGTCAGCAGGAACTGAAAAATGTACAAAAGAGGGATTAAAGGACCAATTGCAACATCGAATTTGTATTTTTGATGCCAAATGTCTTTAACCTTTACAGTACCAAGCTAAAATTTTTCTGAAAATTTTGTTTAAATTTTGCTCTCATTTCGTCAATTGTTGACCGAATTGGATGGAACCGGCTTTAAAAGATCTGGAATTTAGTCCAGTTTCTATATACCGAGTAGTGTTCAAATCCGTGGACCGGTTCCGGAATTAATCCGAATTCCCTTGGGGTATATCCGGCATCCCAGTGGGCTGACGGACGAGTTTTGAAGAAACATCCCATAAATTTAAGTAATTGTATTTTGAAATGTGCTACATATGACTATTTCCCATTGATCCTTCACAATAGACATGAATTGGACCAATCTTGGCCACCGGAGAACTGTTCCGGGAGAACCTAAGAAAATGTATATATTTTTCTATCATTCCAGCGATTTGGGTTCATAGCTTTATACGAAATGCGAAGTTCTTCCAATCATACGGTTCTACAGCTCCCTCAAGGCCATTCCGGCACCGGTTCCGTACGGATGGACATTTGACGCCATTTTGAAAACCAAGATGGCGGCTTCCGGTTACCACAAAACAATGAAAACCACCATCAATATGGGTGTTATTTGAAAGAGAACGGTCAACAAAAGCCGGAAATTGATAATTGACGCCATTTTGAAAAGAAATGGGGATTTCCGGTTACCACAAAACAGTGAAAAGCATCATCAATATGGGTGTCATTCGAAAGGGAGTGGTCAATAGAAGACAGAAATTGATTTTTGACGCCATTTTCAAAACCAAGATGGCGGTTTCCGGTTATCACAGTGCAGTGCAAACCACCACCAATAATGGCGTCATTGTAAAGCGCTAGCGATCAACAAAAGCCGGAAATTGGTTTTTGCGCCAATTCGAAAACCAAAATGGCGGGTTCATGTTCCAAAGAAACAGTGAAAACCGTCATCAATATGGGTGTCATTTGAAAGGAGTGTGTCAGCAGGAGACGGAAATTGATGATTGACGCCATTTTGAAAACCAAGATGACGGCTGCCGGTTTCCAAAAAGCAGTGAAAACTACCATCAATATAGGTGTTATTTGAAAGGGATTTGTGAGAAGAAATACGAAATTGATTGTTTATGCAGTTTTGAAAACCAAGTTTGCGGTTTCCTGTTACTGCAAAACAGCGAAAACTATCATCAGTATAGGTATCAGAAAGGGGTAGTCATAAAGTTATTTTTGACGCCATTTTCGAAAACCATTATGGTGGCTTCCGGTTACTACAAACAACAGTGAAAACCATAAGTATGGGTGTCATTTGAAAGGGGTGGTCAGTAGATGTAGTGGTGGCGGTGGTACTACCACCTTTGTAACAGGAACACTCTTCATAGCACTGAGCAATCTTTACACGACAAGCATGACGTGTTCAAGCATTACTCTCTGACCATACTTAGCATGCTACTGTACGAAGGGCCAAAAAGGAATTGCGTGGTCGTAAAGTGACTTCGTTTACATGTACTACGGAAGCTTTTGCTTCCAATAACAAGACCATATAAGCCAATTACAATGCAAGCCATTGTTATAAAAAGTAGCCTCAATAGGTGGGGAGAAAATCCTGCGCAATGTTCACGAAATGTTAGCAACAAGAATCTGGCTACTCCACTCTTCCTGCCCAAATCGTTTCAATCAGGTGGCTTGATGGTCCCTCTCAATTCCCATGTATTCTATGTAAGGGTCATTCCACGCGCAGTGATCAAGGCACGTGTAATCGACCTTCACGGATTTGAATTAAATTCGGAGGAATTGCTCATCTAGGGCCAATATATAAAAACCCAAATTTTTGTGTCTATTCAATCACCCCTCGGGCAATGGGAGCACCCAACCCCCCCCCCCCCCCCCCCCCCCCGTTTTGGCAAATTGTCAAAACCCTTGATTTCCTTTTGAACATATTTCCGGTTCTATTTACTCTAAAACCAAACCGTAAGATGGGTTTTGAAGAAAATTGTTCAAGGAGTTTAGAAAATATATTAGTTGTTGGCGGCAGTGCTGCCAACTATCCGATTTTTTCAGCCAAATAGCAAATCAGCGATATTTTGAAGCAAAAAAACGCTATTTCCCATATAAAATCGCAGGTGCTCAACAATAAAAAAAACTTGAGTATTCTAAGTTCACACATAATTTATTGTGAAGTAGACGAGAAATTATGAAAAATTACGTTTTTGGTTGCTTTTTAGCAGATCAGGGTCAATTTTTATGACTGTTTGAAGATTTTCTCAATTTTGGCCAATAAAAATGGATTTTTGTATGAGAAAATTCGAGTTCTTCCCTTCAAAACAGTGCATCTCAGGATGCGCTCAAATTATATTGAGATTATAAGTGTGTTTTATGTAAAAATATCTACAGAACACGATGGCATTAGAATCTTCAAAATTAAAATATTTGTAACAAGAAAAAAAAACTTAATATTTAACTGAAAAAAATAGCATAGTTGGCATCACTGCCGCGAAAAGTTAAGCTCCTTGAGCAATTTTCTTCAAAAACCATTTTTCGAATGGATTCTATAGTAAATAGAACCGGTGATATTTGTAGAAGACACCTAATTTCTATCTCTCTCCGTTGAAAAGTTAGTGTTGGCGCCATCTATGCGGTCACAGGTGGCACTAAAATTTTCTAACCAAGACATAACTCGTATTATGTATTGCAATTCTTCCGAACATACTATTCAGCTAAATCTAACCATTATTCTACAAAAATGTTTAGTTTGTTAGAACCTAGTACCGATACACTACCACGCACTGCTAGGCCCCATGCAAAACTGACTCAGACACCACTTCGCTAAAAGTTTAATAACTTCTTTTAACAAAGCCGAATTGACTAGCAGTCTTCGACAAAGTTGTACACAATTAAATTATATTTCTTATTTTCACTTACAGTGATAAATCTATGCATACTGTGCCACCTAGCGGTGAAAATTCGAGCTAGTGGGTTTTCTTCATATAAATTGTCGAAAAATCTCATACAAACTTCAGGCACGTTGGTCCGGTAGCTAGACTTGTCCGATTTGCTTCAAATTTAGAGCAAGTACTCCTGGTGGGACTAGGAATCGACTCAGGGGTATGCCGATAGGGGTCACGTCCTTACAATCGTCGAACGGTTTTGTGTAATCAGATAGGTGTATTAATTTTTGTTTTAAGTTTGTATACAAGAAACAAAGGGGTTGGATAGGCAACCGCTCTCCTCTTGCTGCAATAAGTGTGCTGGATATGCTACACATAGCTATGCGGCGGTACGGTTTTTTGGTGTTGGTGTTTGTTTTTTCGTGTCGTGGAGAAGGTGGCCATCAAGGTTTTTATATAGTGACGGACCACGGCATCGAACAGACGCCCCGAGTTTTTTTGTTTTTCCGGGACACTTTCCAGCCACAATAACCAGTGCGGTGAAGTGCGCGTGACAATCCCGTTCGAAAAGTGCCGACCCGTGGTTCGGGTACTCAAGTGTTTTGGTGTCGGGTCGCCGGAAAAGGAAGCTAAGCGCCAAGGAGCAACTCGCTTCGCTAAGTATAAAGGACCCAGAAGACGCCTTTCCGCTCTCGCTGTGAAGGATCAGCCGAACGAGCCTAGCTCTCCTTCACAGATAAGCTTCAAGGAGAGCGAAGCAGGGTGGCCAAAGGTGCTCCCTGGGAAGTACACTGCGGTGACTTCTGGGATCTCTCGCGTGGAGCGAGTAGATCCGGCGATAATTCGCCATCGTCGCTAGGGAGGTTCCAACAAAGGAGCCAGTCTATTTTCTACTTCTGCCCAAGTCAGACGTACAATCGAACCAAGTGAACAACAGCTAGCAACCTCTCGATCTAGTGTGCATTGTCTCGAGAACAAAGGAAACATTCAATTTATTCGTGCCGTCATGAGTAAAGTTGACGAAAAAAGTCTGCTCCGACCCAACACAGCGGTCGTTGACTTTAAATTCTGTTCAATACGATTGAGTTTTAGTGAAGTGGAATACCTGCTGAAGGTGAAGATGCAGCTTAGGCTCAAGGAGGTTATGTACCTTCAGTATCATCATCTTCGCAATGTAGTACTCATATCATTCAACACGTTAGCCAAAGCTGAACGTTTTGTTTTGCTGAACAACTTGAAGCACGTGGCTGAAAGTGATAAAGTTGGAATTAAGATTCCCGTGTATATAGAAAAAGACTATGTAGATGTAAAATTACATGACCTATCACCACGTACCCCTCCTAATCTGGTTGCAGAATACATGTCGCGATACGGAGAAGTAGAATCCGTTACACCTGATACGTGGAGAAATTTCTTCCCGGGTACACCTAACGGTGTTCTTGTGGTGAGGATGCGGATCGAAAGACCTATCCCCTCCCACTTGACTATAAAACTTAAAACCCATGAAGCTACTATTAATCAAACTACGTTATGCACCCACGAGGGGCAAACTCCTACGTGCAAGTATTGTAATCAGGCAGCACACCACGGACAACCTTGCGCGGAAGATACAGAGGAGAATTCATCACTACCGATTCCCAACGAATCCACGGAAAACCAACCCAAAAAAGAGTTTTCAATACCAATACCTGAACCACAAACGGTTGCAAAATTTGTGGCAGCTGTTCAGTCCATATTGACAACTGCAAAAGCAGCATCCAGCGCCCCAAATACCACTGTAAGCAATATCGGCGAAGAAGATAAAAATAATGACGACGGATTTACACTGGTCACCCGTAAGGGTAATAAGCAGGAAAGAACATCTGAGCACCAAGACAACGATAGAAGAGAATTAAATGATCCCCATGACGCAGTAGGCGAGCCGCGAAAGAAGGTCTCCGCTCGCAATAAAAAGTTGCGCGCACGAAATCCAACGGGTAATCAATAATATTTGCTTTTATTTTTAATTTTCACATATTGTTAACATATAAAAGATCCACGGCTCCGTTTAGCTACCGCTATGAGCCGTGTCAAATAAACGAAATATAAAAAAAGGAGCCAAGCTCACCTCCCTAGCTAAAAGTCAAGGACCGCTGCCGGCGCAGCCAACGACACCAGCAGGAGAACGCGGCCGTTGTGTTCCCGGCCGGTCGGAAGAAACCGCCCGCCTTCCCGCCATCGTCAGAAGCAGCTGATCAACTTCATCGACAGAGTGCAGCAAAGAGGAGATTTGGTGGAATAAAAGTCGGTAAATCTATTAGTTTATTTACCTTTTTTTGTTGTGAAACGAAAATCCGTAATTCTGTAGAAACACCTAGGCCGCCCTGAAAAGAAGGGTACGCCGGGCAAACAAGAACCCGAGTAGTGGAAAATCCTTACTTACAAAGTAAAGAAAAAAGTAGGCAGGCAACCGCGGCATCCCAGTCGCCGTCGTTCCCCCAGCACATTATTCGGCAGCGGCTCACGAGTCAAAACTTCTTGATATCATCCACTGCTTTAATTGAGGCCAGCAATCACTCCATAAACGATGGAGTCATCGAAGAAGCCCCACAAACCTGCACGTATACCACACTATGATGCCGACACCGACATCAACTCCGAACGCGTGAATCAACAAATACATCTCCAATGCAACGCACGATCACGATCCGCAGTATTGAACGAGGAAAAATACACATGTCCAAATCGAAAATTATTATTATAATAATATTGCCGATTGATAGCCCATGTGAACATCGGCAAGAATGAACTAATCTTGTTGAGATCTGCGTTCAACATATTGACAACAATATGATTTAATTCGGTTATTCTCGCATAGTAATGACTACGAAACGGGAGCAAGTTTTAAAAGTTTCGCTGAACTATATTGAAAATTAGTCTAAATCTGTACCTTTTGAGTCACGAAGAAACTTAGTTGTCTGTCACAACAGCTCATACTTATTGTTGGTGTGAAAAATTGCTACTTGGGTGACCGTTCATTTCTAAATAAAACCCATACCGATGATGATTTTGACTATTTTGTGGTACCACCATCTTGCTTTCCAAAATGGCGTCAATCAATATCCGTATCTGCCGACCATCCACTCGCAAATGACTTCCATCTTGATGATAGTCTTCACTGTTTTGTGGAAACCGGAAGCCGCCATCTTGGTTTTCAAAATGGCGTTAATCATCAATTCCCGTCTTCTACTGATCACCCCGTTTCAAATGCCATCCATACTGACAATGGTTTTCATTGTTTCCTTGGAACAGGAAGCCACCATCTTGGTTTTCAAAATGGCGTAAACAACCAATTTTCGTCTTTTGCTGACCACCCGCTTTACAATGACACCATTATTGACGGTGGTTTTCACTGCCTTGTGGAAACCGGAAGCCGCTATCTTTGCTTAGAAAATGGCGAAAAAATCAATTTCTGTCTTCTATTGACCCCCCCCCCCCTTTTGAATGACACTCATATTGACAATACTTTTGACTGTTGTGGTAACCGGAAACCGCCATCTTGGTTTTGAAAATGGCGTCAATTATAAATTTCCTCCTTCAAATAACACCCATATTGATGGTTGTTTTCACTGTTTTGTGGTACCGGAAGCTACCATCTTGGTTTTTAAGTGACCATCTCTTTTCTAATGACACCCATATTGATGACGGTTTTCACTGTTTCTTTGGAACAGGAACCCGCCATTTTGGTTTTCGAATTGGCGTCAAAAATAATTTTCCGGCTTTTGCTGATCGCTAGCGCTTTACAATGACGCCATTATTGGTGGCGGTTTGCACTGCACTGTGATAACCGGAAACCGCCATCTTGGTTTTGAAAATGGCGTCAAAAATCAATTTCTGTCTTCTATTGACCACTCCCTTTCGAATGACACCCATATTGATGATGCTTTTCACTGTTTTGTGGTAACCGGAAATCGCCATTTTGCTTTTCAAAATGGCGTCAAATGTCCATCCGTACGGAACCGGTGCCGGAATGGCCTTGAGGGAGCTGTAGAACCGTATGATTGGAAGAACTTCGCATTTCGTATAAAGCTATGAACCCAAATCGCTGGAATGATAGAAAAATATATACATTTTCTTAGGTTCTCCCGGAACAGTTCTCTGGTGGCCAAGATTGGTCCAATTCATGTCTATTGTGAAGGATCAATGGGAAATAGTCATATGTAGCACATTTCAAAATACAATTACTTAAATTTATGGGATGTTTCTTCAAAACTCGTCCGTCAGCCCACTGGGATGCCGGATATACCCCAAGGGAATTCGGATTAATTCCGGAACCGGTCCACGGATTTGAACACTACTCGGTATATAGAAACTGGACTAAATTCCAGATCTTTTAAAGCCGGTTCCATCCAATTCGGTCAACAATTGACGAAATGAGAGCAAAATTTAAACAAAATTTTCAGAAAAATTTTAGCTTGGTACTGTAAAGGTTAAAATGCATGAAACGTCGAGATGTGATGTAATCTCAAAAATTAAATTGTTAACGAAAATGAACTTTTTTAGACCGGCCCATTTTTGTCTTTCTCAGATAGAAAGGTTATGCAATCATCGTCAACCCAATCCCGGCCAATTTTTTTGACTTATATCGATATTCTGCATTTTAACAGGGACGTAGTTTGGGGTATGTTGTGGGGGGGGATTGCCCCCCTCCCAAATTATACACCTTCCTTCCCTAAACCTCTCCCCCAAAACCCCCCAAACAGACCCCCCTCAAACGACCACCTCATCCACCCTCTTCAGACTAAGATAGGCTGGGGGTGGTTCGGTTATGGGCTATTCATCCCCTTCACATACACATGCACCCCTGCATGATAGTATGAGTTAGCCGAAAGACAACATTGAGCTAATGCTGATCAAGCTAATTGAACATTGCAGGGAACCCGGGGCTGTTAAGACCGTTGGACAATTCAGACCCCTCTCGATTTCTCAGAAAAGACTTTCTGACTGTCGTGCATATTCGTGGAGGCGCCATTCTGAAACATAAATTTTGACAGATGAATCTCATACTGCAGTTTTTTTTCTGGAAAGGAGATACAACGTTTCATTTTTTGCCATCCCCCAAACCAAATGTCACCTGATGTTTGGGTGATTTTGAATATTTTGAACACGCTCACCACTTTTGAGCGAAATGAGCGTGCGGGGCTATACGAACCCCCTATTCCATCAAACACCGTTCAACGGCTAAAATTCGAACTAATTTAAAATGTCTCAACAAGTTGGAAAATTTCTAGCTACAATTGATTCGGTCAGTTATTGCCATGAATGTGCTTGTTTTGTTTCGTTTTTGCTCTTATTGTATAATGATTAAACAATGATTCTTTAAGGGGGGTTACAGCGTGAAAAAATACTTTTTTGTAATTTTTTTAGAGCTTTGCGTAAAGCGACTTGATCAAAACTTTGTGCATTATAGTATATCATTTCAATAACATGCTGTAATTTTCTATGCAAAAATATCGACAAACGACTCGGTGACGAAGCTTTTTGTACAACGTCTCTGGACATGATTTGCGGTGCTACCTGCCATTCAAAAACTACGTTACCGATTTTATTCAAACTCTGCTTAACATTCTACGTAAAAAATACCTAAGCCCCAAGTTGAGTGTTTTTTTACACATTTTAAATAAAAATTACTATTTTTCACGAAAAATCCCACCCTTTTTATGAGTAAACACCCCCTTAAATGAAAAATTATCTCAAACACTCAAGGTAGGGGTCAGGTATTTTTAACATAGAACGTGTACGCAAAGTTTGAAAGAAATCGGTTATGCAACTAATTTTTTCCGATCTTGTTTTAATGCAAATAATTAAACAGTCTTCATTTCATTATATTCTAAATTGCACATATTTTGTCGTAGGGGAGACCGGGGCTAGTTGGTGGTGTTTTCAGTTTTCATTTTTTACCGTTTTGAATTTGGTAGATCTTGCAAAATAGAACACGTTGCATGAAAGGGCAGACGGTTGGCAACATCTCTGAATTTTATGAAAATGTTTCATACGTTGTCTTTATTTCTAGAGACAAAAATATGTGACGCGAAAAAGACGCCAACTTACCCCAGCCCCGGGGTAAGTTGGCGGTATGTGTGGGGTAAGATGGCGGAATGCCAAAAAATAAGCAATCAAATGGAAATTCGATTATATCAGTGTTCCTTATGAAATGTTCCGATTGTCTTTTCATTAAAACTGTTTATTATTCGACGCTTTTCATTATCTTTCAGTCTCAATACCCCGTCATTTTGACTTTGACGCGTACTCCATATTCAAAAGCAAATTTTTGAAATTCTTCAGGCGATTGGCCGAAATAATTGTCCCCAGGATTGACGAGAGACACAAGAAAAAGTTTCTCTTACTTTGGAGTGAATTCCAGAAATGAAAATATTTGATGAATATTTTTGCACTGTAAATAGTACCGCCAACTTGCCCCGTGTGCGTCACCAACTTACCCCAACCGCACTTTTTATAAAAAAGGATTTAAAGAATTGCTTTTGTGTATGGATAGGTGTAATATTTATACGGATACTGAAAGTTCTTTTCACGCACTATCGAAAAATATAATCATTCGGGGAATATATTGAAAACCACCTTAAATAACACAAAATATTTAAAATTAAGAAAATTTACAAAGTATGCTCAAAAACACAATATTGTCCACAGCTTCTACAAAACAAAATGTTTTACAACAAAAACACATTGGATTATGCGTTTCACAATACTTGAGATTCATAACGAGAGACAGCGCTTTATGTCTAATAGAAACGGAGAAAAGGGGATTCCGCCAATTTACCCCAACCGCCAACTAGCCCCGGGCTCCCCTATGTAATTTTAAATGTTTTTTGATTTGATAGCATTGTAAGGGAACATGTATCCGCCGGTTGATGACAATTGAGCTGACATTTCTTTAGACTGATCAAACTAATTTCTTTGTCTATTTTGTGTTTATTTAACCAACTAGGAAATTAATCCACTGGGCCCTTGGGAAATATGCATGGTCTTGTCTGAGTGAATGATGACTTTTAATTTATGTATTACGATTCAAAATTTAAAATTTGCAAGGAAAATCAAAACCACTTACTGATTTCCCGCAGTCATATCAGCACGAAAAACAAATGCTTTATTGTCTTATTCATTGATTTACTCAGAGCATAAAAAATTGACATCCCTGCGTGAACTTGAAAGAGAAACAAAATTCAAGTTTTTGTAAATCTGAATAATGGTTTCATTAAGTACAAGCAGAGATGGGTAACTGATTTTGAAATTTCGCAGCACTGGGTTTACTTTTAGACCATTAAATCATCAATATTTGTTCTTATTATATAAAGTAATTGCATATGCTTGCTGAGAGTTACATAGATCGTATCACACATCAAGGTCAATCCAGATTTGTGGAATCCTTTACCCCATCCTACTAACAAAAACTCCTTCCCGTGGCAAACGTGGAGATGCAGAGGTATACACGGTCTCCACAACAACGTTTGTTACACTAACATTCCTTCCCTTCCCCGATGACTGTAAGGAGGTGGCCGGTGCCTTTATTGGCATTTCAAAGAATAAAACTCTCGAAACGGGCACATTGAGAATGGATAGCTACTCCCAGGTCCCATTCGTTGATTCTCTGCGCAATTTCGCTTGTTCTGGTCAATCACGGAGTAGCAACTACGGATTATACGGTCATCATGCTCATGCTCATGTTCAAACGTCCTACAGTGATTCACCTTATTGGACATTTTATTGAATGTAGGGCAAGTTTTTTGTAGGGTTTTGACGTTTTACACGCAACGCAAAATATATTACGAATTTCGATTTTGATGGAAAGAAATGAATTCAATTTGGTTGATTTTTGCAAATGGCATCACTAGTGATTTGTCCCTATGTTAAAGCTCACAAATCCAGAACGAGTTCTCGTATATAAAAGTTTATTACACCATTCAATTCAACACTCAAACATGCACCATTAATAGTCACTAACTTGAAATATTTTGTAATTTTTTAATATTTCCAATCCTGCTATTTATATTATATAATTGATAGTACAAAAAATAAAATCCTAATGAAAACCGATCCTGACCTGCTAAAAACAAACGGAAAATGTAATTTTTTATCATATTTCTTTTACATTCCAAAATATTATTGTCGCTGTTAATCACACTGAGTTTTTGTCTCAACTCTACGTATTCTCAAAAAAATACGCTTTTAGCAAATATTGAAGCAATTTCCCTAATCAATACTTCGTAGCCTCTCTTAAAAAAGAGCTCATGTTAATTTGACAACTATGGGACCTCGGCTAAAAGAGCACTTACAAGATCCCACAATTTTCCAAAAGTCCCAATCATGCTTAAAACAATAGGTTCTCAATGCAGTGATCAAACAATATCCTTCCAAAATTATTATTGTGCAATATTTAATTTAACTAGTCAGCATCCATTTTTTTCAACACAATAAATTTTGGTTTGGGGGAGGGGGGAAGGGTTAAGTAGTTTTTGAATAGCAGTTAACACCGCAAATCGTGTTTTTCCAAAGACATTCTACAAAAAGCTTCGTCACCAATTTGCTTGGCAATATTTTTGCATGGAAACATTACATAATGTTATCGAAATGATGCAGAATAATATACAAAAGTTTCGATCAATTCGCTACCTATGACCGCAAATCAGTCCCATAGAAAACGGGACAAATATGCAATCTTGGGCAGTTCGCTTCAACCAAATTTCTAAAAAAAATTCGAAAAAAAACTGTTTTTACGCTAAAGCTCTTATTCCTTCTTAATGCTTTTGAACCTAAACTTCACCCAGGCTACTTGTTGCTAGGCATCAACCCTCATCACTATTTCTCACGCAATCTAACACGGTGAGCATGTTTTAAGCGACATTTATTTAACCCATTCATGCCCATGTTGTTTGTGGACAACAACGTTTTTAAACAGCTATAACTTTTGTTTGAGTCAAGATTTTCTCACAAAAACCAGTAAGGCTAATAAATGTGACTATTAGCTTTCATTTGAGTATTAACAGTTACAAGGATCAGCTCTAGAACTGAAATTATTGCAATTAGTATGATTGAACTCCGATGGAGCAGTGCTGCCAGGGAGCGTTTACGTTGACGACGGAAAATGAATTTTTCATATAACTTTGTTATGTTGCAATATTAGTGAAAACTAATAAAACTTATCAATTTAGACTATTTTTGGCTACGTTTTCCACGCAGTTGGACTATTGTAAATATTATAGGAGAATTGTAGTGAGCATTGGAAGGTGAAAATTGAGCAGCTTCTAGCACTGCAAGTAAAGCACCTACCTCTATGAAGAAAGGTTTTTCGAGTTTCTTGACCCCACCGTTTTCAAGGAAAAATAGTTTTGTAACCCTACATGCACTAGAAAAAAGTTGGGCATGAAAGGGTTAAAGGGTATTATCAAAATGAAGAACTAAAATGAAATTCCTCTATAAATTAATGTTCTTGTAGCAAAAATATTAGAATTGATGAACCATGTTCAGTTTATATTGATTGAAATTTTATCTACTTTCCGAATCTTTAATAAGTTTTGATGTAGGCGTTTATTTGATAAAGTTATAACATATTTGACGAATGAAGATTCGTCAAACCGTTGTAAACGTCACGAAAGAATGTGTCCTATATTTTATATTGTAGAACAACTGGTATTAGCAATTTCGGATACCTGCAGTCGAAAAATAAATAGACGCTCCGCAATCCGACTACATCAACAAACATTCGTGTCGATATGTCATCCAGTCTAAAGCGGATTCGTTTTGATCATGTTACATTCTAAGCTTTCATTCCGCTGAAATATTTATTGTTGTAGGTACGCATACTCGGTTACACTCGGTCGGTGGGAAAATGTTTTCGTGTGGATTATTTTTAAACCTGATCAGCAAAATGAAGGTGATGATCTATAATGAGAGTAGGAAAGAGAACTACCAGGAGTACGGAGAAAACAAAAAAACATTATTGTTTGAATAAGATTCTCAAGTGATCCGCGCAAGCGCGCTATTTCTTGTTCGCTAAACAAAATTTGATTTGCGGAAGAGCGGCAACCGAATACCGGAACTACATTCAAAGGCAGCAGTAAATGACACAAAGGGCAAGGCACTTTGCGAGCGGTTCTTTAATTTGTTTGTCTTTATATACAGCAGTAATTTATTTTATTTACAAGTCATCAAATGTTGTTGAAAACATTATTAATAATCAATTTATTGACCATAATGCGTAAATAAAAACTTCCTCCGATAAATTAAAAAAGGCATCCACAGCTATTTTCTACTACAGTCGTACAATGATGAATCAAAAAGGTTCACCTTAAAAGGAAAACTGTCTCATCACAGCCGGGCATTGCGAAAAGAGAGCGGAAAAATTCCTTTTCTCTGACGAAAGCGAAGCGTCGCGTGAGGCAACAGCCGTCGCCACACATATAACGCCTACGCAAAACGGCACTCTTTCGAGTCACGGATTCAGATACTTGCGCGTCGTTTAAATGCGTTTACGATGGCGTTTTCCATGGTATTTTCCATTTGAATCAGCGAAAATAGAATTATCCTAATACTGTCAAATACGGGCCATTCAAATATAATTGTTGTACAATGCGGGTGTCTCTGGCAGTCCTTCCCCACCCACTTAGTCTTTTGGGAAGAAGCTTCCAAAATAAAAACAAAATGCAACGTAAACCTTGTTACGGCGGCAAACAAATGGTCGGGACACTTGATTGTTTTCGGACTTATTCAAAATAGAATCTGTCAAACGTAGGAATGGAAACTAAAACGTTGGAGAAAAACATCTGTGTGGTGTTTATTTTGCAACGTTTTATTCACCCACAGCGCCAGCGGTGGTCAAATGTCTATTTAAGGTTGCGATTGTTTTCTGTTTCTGGCCAATACTGCACGCAAACAATATCTGCGACTTATGACACTTATGCAGAAGGATTGTTTATTACTACTGGTTACATCGCTAACAGACGCCTGGAATGATTGACGTGCAACAGAATTATCGGTTGGGTATGGGGTTGTTATTGACTCTATGTCGCCTTAGGATGATTTGCTTAGACTGAATGGAACGATGGAATTTAGACAACACATCAATATATTACACGTACTTCAGCAAGGGCCATTTTTACTTGTTTATTTTGCAATCGAAAAAAACGGAACTCCTTAAATATCAGATGGGTTGATGATTTTTTCAACAAACGACCATGATTTTTTCAAAATAAATACTATCGGGGAAATTATATTTTTTTTGCATTTTTGATTAAAGAGCCTTAGGATCATTTGCCTCTTTTTCAGATTAGAGAAATCTCTTTAGAAAAATCTCAAACTCTAAGTGCGGGGTTGGGAATGGAACCCAGGTGAGCTGCGTACATGGCAATCGATACACCAACTACGCTATACCCGGCCCCGAAAATTATGATTTATTTTGTCTGTGGCATATTAAAACGAATTGATGAAATTCAACAACCTGTTTCTACAAGCTTTGCCTTATAGAACGGGATTACTATTTTTCAGCGAACACCTGTTATCAGTGTAAACCTGTTTTCGGCGAATGCCGGTATAAACCGTTAACTATAAAGTTAACTGCTTTTCACGAAAAATACTTTCCAAAACCAGTTCTCGATGAAAACCTGTTTCTGTTTATGTGAATATAGGCCGTTCGAATGTTCTTTTGGTTGAATTTATGCTATGAAATGTTATATTGGTCAATGAGCCTAAACTGTTTTCATGACGAGATGTCATTCACCTTCATGAAATAATTCAAATATGACAATTCCAAATAAGTCTAATTTAAAAAAACGAAAATCATTGCTGACGTATGTTCTGGGCGCACTGCTCACCGTTGCGTGGTGAGTATATATCTTCATTCTTTACATTGACTGCGAAGGACCGCCGAGAAGTCTTTAGCACTAAATACACGCCATTGAAGTAAAGCAGAAACATCAACGGTCTCAAGTAGCCTCACTGGGCTATTACTGACGTAAAAGTAAATGTCTGGCAATTTCCAATGAAAAGCATTACCTCTCGATCTGTGAGCTAGGATCAAAATAAATACCAAAACTACCATTATTTCCAAATTTCTCCATTTTAGTAATTGTCATATCGTGGTTCACTCGATCAGAAGTGGCAGATAGGTTGCTGTAAGCAATATCAGTTTGAGGGCGAAGTTCCATATTTTCTGTTATGTAGAATGTTTGATATGACAGGTTAGCCGTTGAAGTGGTTCCATAATCACCAGCTCGAACTGGAAACGCTGATTTACAGCAAGATTGAAAAATTCTACATGCAAGGGATGTTAGGAAAATTTAGATATTCGAGGACATTAGGGTTTTGTTTCTTGTACTCTGCTTGAGAGATAGCCTACCTCGGAATTTAAGTCGCAGTTATGGTTGCGACTAGCCGTAGGTGAGGAATTCCACGAAGATCCGTCCGAAAATCTCTAAAATTGTGATCGACCACCTTAGATTCCGATGAAACTTTACAGATTTAACCGGCATGGAAGACTAAACATTTTCCACAATCAATAAGATTATTTTGACTCAAGCGCATTTTTTTTTAAAGGGCGTAGACGTTTCTACGTGCAACAATTTCAAAAAATTTTGTTCAATTAAGCTATTTTATACAGTAAAACTATCTGAGAACGAGTTACAGGTAATGAACACTTCTACATGAAAAAATATACACTGAAAAAAATTTTATGCCATTTTTCACAAAAACAAAAAAATATGATAGAAATTCGAAAACCCATTTTTCCTAATTTTTTATATTTTGTCAACAAAAACCTAAAGAGAAAAAATACATTCTAAATGTGATCTCATGATGGAGAAATTATTAGCAAAAAAGCTTTCCTAACAATAATTTTATACATGTTTTTATATTTCATACTAATTGACATACAAAACTGTATTTTTTTACAGAATATAGTTCTAAGTATC
Organism: Topomyia yanbarensis; assembly: GCF_030247195.1. Classification (NCBI taxonomy): domain Eukaryota; kingdom Metazoa; phylum Arthropoda; class Insecta; order Diptera; family Culicidae; genus Topomyia; species Topomyia yanbarensis. Next base: position 122,209,375 of record NC_080671.1, on the reverse strand, counting down.
ATTTTAAATCAAAATGAATTTAACAAATATCTTTCAAAATGCGATAGTTTTCGAGATATTTGGCTTTTGTTCCAACAAAAACAATTAATTCATGTAATTTATTTCTTTTTAAAAATTATTCGCGTTACCTTATCATAAATTGTCAAAAGTCTAATGTTTATTGTTTTAAAGGCATAAAAGAAACTTTTTCAGTGTATTTGGATCATGGAGAAGTTTTTAATAAAAAAGTTTTCCTAACAACAACTTTTAACATTTTTTTATAATTCATACTATTTGCAATCAAAAGTAGAATTTTATTTTTGAATATGATTCTAAACGCCATTTTAAATCAAAATGCCCATAACAAAAATTTTCTGAAATGTAGTAGTTCTCGAAATATTTAAAATTTTGTTTTAACGACGCAATTATTTTGTTTTATTTCGACCTTTTCAGAAGTTATTCGCATTTCTCCATCAACAACAATTAGTTTTTCGTAAGACCCATTATATTTCCTATAACTTTCCCATTGACATCAAGGCGATATTGTAAGCTATCCAGCATCCAGCGATACTCAGTTACTACACCTTCAGCCGAAAGACGTTGATTATTGGATCGCATCGATCTGTTGTTTCTTGGATTCGTGACGCTGGATAATCGTGCACGAATCTTTGTTACTTCGAGATAATAATCCGAGTCGATGTTTGGGCCTCTGAACTGCCCATAAAAGCATAAGAGTCCCATATGGATTTTTGTCGAAAATGAGCTACCTGTTGGATTGTATTCTGTATTACCACTGAATCACAATGCCCAAATAAGATTACCAGGTTTGTTTAGAAAATATCGAAAAAAATACCAAACCATGGTTGTCCCATCCATAAGGCTCAATGAAAATGTAAATCTTGAACAGCATTTTTCTCGGCTTGCTGTTTTTCAATATAAGACTCTTATGTTTTTAGGGGCAGTGAAGGTCCTCACATGAATGACGTCGGAGAAATGCCGTCCATTTACCAGTACATGGTTTATTTGGGAACAAGTACTGCCACTTGGGTGTCTCCAGGTGTGCTTTCGGATATCTTTACGTGCAAAATAGGTACTACTGACTACCATCCCTCTAGCAGAAGCAAAAGTTACAAGCCGCAGGCCATGATCATTGGTAGCAGAATGCGTACTAATAATTGGGTTAAGGAACTGCTCCCTCCCAACCTGTGCGTTAGGATCTCCGATGACTATTTTAACATATTATCTTGAGAAATTTTCGTAGGCTTTATCTAAGCTCACAAAATGCGTCCTTCATATCATCGGGCTTGCATTAGTTGGCGCATAAATACTGATCAGGTTGTAGTTGAAGAACTTGCCCTTAATTCACAACACACAGATTCGGTCGTCTATCAGCTTCCACCGAATAACTTGCTTCATCTGCTTCCTGATCACTATGAAACCAACACCATGTTCTGGTCTTTCACCATCGCGCTGTAGTAGATGTGGTGCCTGCATAAGTTGTTCGCAATGGGATCCACTGCTCTGTATTCGCGTTCTCCTGTTTTTGGCCTACATCGCGCTGGTGGGGCTGCCACCTTAGGAACCTTCTATAAATTACGTAACGCGTTTAAGGGGGGGGGGGGGGTACGTCAAATTGTGACATGTTGTGACATATGGGGGAGAGGGAGTAAGCTAGATCGTTACGTAACATGTTTTTACTGAACAAAAAAAAATTTTTCGAAGTATTTGTTACGAAATAGGGGATGGGGGGATAGAGAAATTTGTGACAATTTGTTACATGGGAGGTGAGGCAGTCAATTTTGGGCAATTTTCACGTTACGTAATTTATGAATGGTCCTTTACGTGTATCTGGCGCGATGCAGTGTTTCTTATTCAGCCGCTGAATGCCAGTCAGACGCTGTTTGCGCCGCACCTCCTGGTAAACAGACGCTCGTGTAGACACCACCTCACTTCGCTAATGTCGGAAGGACAACAGTGCCCAGGCAGCGCTGCTAGCTAAGCACACAACTCTCAGCTCAGGCTCGTAGGCAGGATTTTTTTTCGGGAGGGGCTTAAAACTTGTTGCATAAACGTGTTAATTCTGGTGACTTTCTACAGTTGGTGCAAACTGAATGTAATTTTAAAAAGTTCTTAGTGAAAATAGTTAATTAAATATGTTATCTGATACAAAAAGGCTATAGTACATCGACGAATTATCGCTTTTGAACTCGATTTTCGGTATTAATTTACAAGTTACAATCTTCACCATTGGAATTCGCAAACGTTGTCTAGAACGTGCCCCCAATCATGCAGCTTGGAGTCAAAGAATTAAAGCTGTTCAGCGTGGATTCATACGATATGCGTTACGTCAATTGGCTTGGAATGATCCACAAAATCTGCCACCATACGAAGACCGTTGTCGATTATTAGGACTACACACTTTAGAAGAACGTAGACACTTATCGTAGACATCTTATCACAAATTAACCTCTACGCATCAAACCGTACCCTCCGTCCTCGAACACTGCTGCAGACTGCAATGCTAACTTCGCTGCCAACAGACCGATATTAGAGATGACCCGTCGCTTTGACGATTTAGTCATTAGTTCTAGACAGTTTCGTAACCGTTTGTTGCCATTTTAGGTTATTTCTTTTTAGTATGGCTCATTAAGACCCAGTGTCAGTTGGACTTCAATTATTCAAATACAAATACAAGAGAATGTCAAACTTCGCTACAAATCTTCTGATCTGGTAGACGATTTGTAAATCAGAGGATCAGAGCGGAATTCCGAAAGCACTGATTCTGAGTGCATAGAAAAGATAGAAGAGATGCTCTTGAGGCAATTTAGATTAGGTGATTCTTTTTTCCTCCTCCGTGATTTCTGATCTGATTATTTCTAAATTACTCAAAAATGCCATATACTCAAATTATTGGACTTATAGTTTCAACCAGTCACAACATTTTAGTCGCGACAGTGTTTTGATACGGAACGAATTCCTCGCATGAAAATGAAATTAAGTAAACTTGTTTGCCAGTACGCTTGAATGTGATGCCTAGTATTTATACTAAGAGTACTGAGTGCACATACCGAATACAGAAATTTAAATTGGGTGTAATTAAAAAAAATATTCTTTAAATTTAAAATACAGTTTCCAATATCGAGTTTTACATATGAGTTTTGTTAAACGTGACAATCACTTGCGATGAAGCGTTCACTTTTGGAAAATTTTAGTGCTCAGTCGCCCATAAAACTTCTACTTCTTTTTAAATAATTCGTTTGGTGGATTCGGATCAATGCTTTCACCGGTTCTTTTATCTATGTTTATCTATTTCCAACAATAAGAAATAATTAAACAAGTTTTAATGATTGTTCAACAGATCTCGCGCAAGCTCTTAGCCGTTGCACGGATACCTGTGTACGAGGCGGGAAATTATTTTTTCCCTACCAATTGCATACCGGGGATTGTTCACATCTATCTCGCTTTTGAACACTTCCGTATCATTTTCGTGGTTGCTGCCATCATGTTCGCCGAACATCTGATCTCTTCCTTGTTTGTTGCCATTACAAGTGTGAATTTCCAAAATGATTGTGCTGGCTGTAGATTTTGAGATACTCAACGCTGCTTTTGTCGTTGTCAATATTACCTGAACAGGTGCCACTAATATGGTAATTGTTTTTGTTCAGCGGTTTCAGATCAGAGTAAACCTTAATGTGCCGTTTTTCCACAGAGCTGGAACGTACTAGTTTTTCCGCGATATGTGTAAAGAATACTATGTGTAATTGTTCTATCGTTTTGATTTTCTCACCGTCCATATATATGACGCTCTTAATTATAGCATTGTCACACACGACCATGTGTTTCAAATTATTCAAAATGAATGGTTTCGCATGTGCCAATTTGTTAAACGCTATGATAGCTGCCACCATACGGAGACCTACCTGATTCTAGAACTCTATAAAGGTGAAACTGTGGTGAACCGGTAGAACTCGATAAAGGTGACTATCGTAAGTCTAACCTCCATTTTAACCTTCAGAAAATGTTCCTCATCACGAATACTCGGTCTTATGTGAGTTATCAATAATCACAATATTTGACCGGAGGATCACTTCTTGCTTCCGCGACTCACTCATCTCGACAGATTACTAGTGCAAGAAGTATAGTAGCAGTTTCCTTTGTTCTTCAGACAAGGCACACAATATAAGTGTAACTATATTTGTCGTTCGCTTCGTGCTGACTCGAACAGAAGCATAAACCGCACTGAGTTCCGTGAACATTGTTTTTGGTCATGGGTACTAAAATCTTCTTTAACTTTAGCTCGTTAATTTGTTCACACCAAACGAGCTACAACATTGTTAAAAGTCGCTGATAATCATGCTTTTAAAATTTATTTTTAAGCTTTGCCTCCCTAACCCCCTCCCCCCCTCAGGCTACGTGCCCGTACTCAGATGGCAGTCATTTGTCATCTTTCGACCCATGGAAGCGTGAGGTAGGAACTTGTAAGGACCAGAGCTACATTAGGCGCTCCTTTTTGTTGTCAACTCAGCATTTGCAACCCGCGAAATAGTATACCGGGATAATTATACACTTCTTCATGAATGGATTCCTAGCGTAGAGAGAAAAGTGAAACGCATTATGATCCGATTAATCTATGATCCGATTCCAAGAATAATGAAAATAAGCTGTACTACTGATTCGATTATTTTGCTATTGGATTCTGAATTGTCGATGAAGAAGACATAGCCGCTTGACATTACAGCATATTATTAAAAGCTCTATGGCATGTGTGTGACCTAGAAGTTCCCATTAGATCGGACTTTTAATGTACTATAGATTTTGGTGGTGGTGACTGCATTTTTGCGTTTCTATTTTATTCAGAGTTTGCTACAATTTGTGTGCGTAGAACTATTGCATATATTGTATCCACGGGTTCTGAGACAAACATTGTCTCAGAAGATTACAAAATTTAATAAAAATATTACAGTCCTGGTACGTTCGATTCATTTTTACGAGTAGGGCGAGCCACTTTAGGGCTGTTTTACAGCATGTGAAAGCCACCGCTTAAAAATAAGCCTACTTGGACGCTTCCTTCAACTCTACAGTTACATATATTATTTCCGGCAAAGATAGGCAAAACATTCTGACCGCATGGAATTGATTGATTCAGAGAAACTAAATCTGTTTATGGACGGCTTTTTCCTCACACATTTCTTTTATTGGAGTGATACTACCTTAACTTGAAGTCACTATAATAGTGTTTGTCGATGAAGAGATTTTATATGTTATGTATGTATGCATGTGATTGACATTGGTCGTGTAGATGTAGGGATAGATTGAATAAATCAGTTGTTCGTTGTACCCCGTGAAATAAAGTAGTAATTTCTAATCCACTCGAGAGGCATTTATCACCCCAACTTTCGAAGCTTACACCCATCTCCGTCCGAGAAGGTCAATCTCGGATCAAAACCTCTAATCAGAAAATTGATGAATTCATATTCTAGTTGTAAACGAGATAAAGTTAATATAAGGATTAGATAATAAAAACAGTTTTTAATGGTATAATATTCATGCTGAGGCTCGGAGGGTCCAATCATGTATATCTATTGCCATACAATTTGGTATAGATTCTACATGACAGAATTTGTAGAATCAGTAGATTAAACAGTGCTTCACTACACTAGTCGCCTCATTTCCTTACACGATAATAATTGCCAGCGAAGTCAACCAAAATAGAAGGTCAAGTCCCGCAGCGGAATGTAAATAATATCAGGGCTTTGTTCTATATGAACTTAATTACCCCACCAGACAATTGGCTCAAATATCAGAATTAATTCCGTCTACAGAAACAGCTTGAATATTATCCATGTCAGCGGTCGCAAATGTATTTATTTGATTTCATTAGAGACTCAAACCGTCTGAGTATGCAACAATTGCGATCAGGTGTCACAATCAAGTAGCTCATTGCGCTAGGTAATCGGTATTTATCATACAATACTGGAACATTCACTCGCCTCAGGGCTCGTATCCCGATCCCAAGCAATAACAAGATTATAACAGAATGCAATTTTCGTAATAAGCTGTGTTATAAATCTGGTCTTGTTAGTAGTTAAAATAACAGAAAATTATAACAAGTAACAGCTCGAGATATAGTCTTGAAATATTTTTGTTATGTGTTTCTGATCGGGATACCAGCCGCCAACAGTTTTATTCGCACAGTTTTTGTTTCAGCTTTCTGCTGCAAGCCATGTTGGTTTCTTTTAAGAAATCCACTCCAAGAATCGGATATCCGCTATGCATAGAACAAAATTCATTATCCGATGCCAACCAACCAAACTCACATCTCGCTACCGATTTTGTTTTCTACTTCCAGCCCATCCGACCGCAATGGACCGGCTCCAGCAAGTCCGATGTCAACAATTACATCTTCGGCAACATGAAGGCCAGCCTTACGGATGTTCCAACGCAAACGGCCGCCGGTTCCACCCTGCCGCTAGTAGGAATGCCCAAGGATGACGAGGAAGCCGCCTGTTACAACCCGTTCGAGAACCGGAAGCTGACGCACCCTACCTCGGATCTGGACACGTTGATACATCTGCTCAAGGGTTCGCTCGGGTCGGGCATCCTGGCGATGCCGCTGGCGTTCGTGAACGCCGGCCTATGGTTTGGATTGGGAGCTACCATTGCTATTGGTGCCATCTGTACCTACTGTATTCATATTCTAGTGAAGTGTTCCCACCTGCTGTGCCGGAGAGCGCAGGTTCCCTCGTTGGGCTTTGCTGATGTGGCCGAAACGGCGTTCCTGGCTGGACCGGATGGAATTAAAAAATACTCGCGACTGGCGCGGTTTATCATTAATTTGTTCCTTGTGCTGGATCTGCTCGGCTGCTGCTGCATCTACATTGTATTCGTTGCGACCAATGTCAAGCAGGTGGTGGATTACTACACTCACAGTCATCTCGACGTGCGGTACTACATTTTGGTCTCGTTAGTTCCTCTTATATGCATCAACTTAATCAGGTGAGTTCTAATAAATGATCTGATCCTATGGTTCTAAATTATATTTATCTTAATTTTTTCAGGAAACTGAAATATCTGACACCATTCTCGATGATTGCCAACATTCTGATTGGCACAGGCGTCGGTATTACGCTGTATTACATAACTCAGGACTTGCCGTCATTCTCGGAAAGAAAAACAATAGCTGAAGTACATCATTTACCAATGTTTTTCGGAACGGTCATCTTTGCCCTGGAAGGTATCGGCGTAGTCATGTCACTGGAGAATAACATGAAAACTCCGCAGCACTTTATCGGTTGCCCTGGCGTGTTGAACACTGGAATGGCAGTTGTGGTGGTGCTATACGCCAGCGTTGGATTCCTCGGGTATCTCAAGTACGGTGATGAAACGAAGGGTAGTATAACGCTAAACTTGCCGGTGGAAGATGTGTAAGTATGGCTGTGAATTTTTTTCATTGATCTGTGCTATAATTCTGTACTTTTTTTTCTTTAGTCTGGCTCAAGCTGTCAAAGTTATGATTGCTGTAGCAATCTTCCTCACTTACACGTTGCAGTTCTACGTGCCGATGGAAATCATCTGGAAGAATGTGAAGCATAACTTCAATCAGCATAAAGAAACTGCCGAGTATGCCATCCGAATTGGACTTGTGGTGAGTAGAGCCGCTATAGAATAGGAGGCATAACTATTATGATTTAGTGCAACAAAATGACCCGACAGTGTTTATCAATAGAAGTGCGAACTCGAACTCAACAAATTCAAACTACTGCTGTTCAACAGTTTTAAAAACTATGCTTCTTCAAAGTAACCATTTAATGTTTTAATGGATATTGAACGGCTGAATGCCGTTAGGCCGAAAGCCATTCGGCAGAAACAGTTATTAGACCGAATGGGTCATTAGGACAAATGGGTCATTTGCTCTGCTGGGTCATTTGCCGAATGGGTCATTTGGTCGAATTGTTCGTTAGGCCGAATTAGTCATTACTAGCTAAAATTATGTTCAACGTGAAAGAGGCCTTGCGAAAGGCGGCTCTAGCTCAAGTAACCTGAAATACATTCAGTCATGATTCGGAACATCCGGATTGGGCCAAGTTCCGCATGAATATTTGTTTCAAAATGCATCGGTGGCTCGAATAATTGAATCTATCTATTTAAGCAGCCCCACTTGAGTAGGACAAGATTTTCATCTGTTCGACGCGACGGCATTACAAAACCATAAAATGTTCAAAATACAATATGAACAGTTAAAGCTGGAAAAGTATTTGTGATGCCTTGAGTTATAAATCATCTGTTGAATCAATCGGGCACACGAACGCTGGACCATTAAACCGTAAGGCCGTAAGGTCTTTCAGTCGAAGTATATTAGACGGAATGGTTAAAACGTCGAATGGTCATTATCACGAATGGCGATTGGACCGAAGGACACAAGCCCGAATGGACCAAATGGAGTGGGTGGAGATGGAAACAAGATTTAAAACAATGATCAGTTTTTAATCACGCGTGTATTTTTGAAATCAGAATTATAATTAGAATAACAGATTTACTCTAATTGGTACCTCCTACGTTTGAATAATCCAAGCAAACCAGTGGATCACAGGTTTGCTTGCGAGGAGCCGCCGCTAACGACGGCAGCTCGGCAGTCATCTCGCTCGGCGGGTCCTCAATGGCTTTATGCTAAAGTGACCAGACGTCCCGGATTAGACGGCACAATCCTGGATCTATTGAATATGTCCCGTATCACCAGACGTCCCGGAAAGTGTTCCGCATTTTCCAACATAATAAGTTTTATTCCGCAATTCTCATATTAAACATATATTTTGCACAAAACAATCAAAATATTATAAGTTGCGGTATTTTATCTCCGAGCAATGTTGGGAACGTGCAAATGGAGCCTGTTTATTTTAATTCTTTCTCTGTCTTACAAAATGTATGCAGATATTTGAAAAAAGCACATCATTAATAGGTTTCTTAGGCGTGTCCTGCATTCATCCCGAAAACATCTGGTCAGTTTACTTTATGCCGATAATGACAATGAATAAAAGAGTCGTCTAATCGAGCTATGCAAATTTATCCCAAATCGAGAAGAAATATTTGCTTCTTTAATAAATATTCGACTTCATTGCCTTCAGCCAAATGTCCATTTGACCTACTGTCCTGATCACCTTCGGCTGGACAACTTTTTGATGTTGGTACCGCTTCTTTGAACTCTAACTGTGAATAAGTCGTGCAAACACAGCAATAACCTCTGTATTAAGCTCTATCACGGTACTGATGGCAAATCTACTAGACAAATGAGAATAAAACGATTAGCACTCAAAATAGCATACGATTCTTAAATTGAGTTCCGGTTCTCACTCCAAAGAATTGGAAACAGTAAAATGGTTCTCCCGTTAATATATTACATCAATGAGATTAATTGATAATGAGCATCATTTTATTTACAACATAAATACGGTTATGACGGTCATCTTATTACAAACAATGAACTAGTATTAACAAAAGGGCGGTTTCCTACTAATAAAATTGCGTAAAATAAACAAAGAGGTGGAGAAAAAACCCAACACAGCACCGCATGCTGCCTGGATACGGTGCATTGATAGTATTTTGGATACCATTCCAATACAAAATAAATGGTACTCAATATATCTGTCATTTCAATGAGCACTCTCGCACGGCTTCTGTAAGAGATAGTTGACTCACTATGTGAAAAAATGGAAATGAAATGACGATCTTTTGTGGTGTGATACGGTCATTTCATATTTACCGTCATAATGCCGAATGCCGTCAAGTCATTCGACTTAATGGCATTCGGCGTAGTGAACCACTCGAACCAATAGCCCGACAACGGCCCTCGTAACCCGAAAGTGTAACTTCTAGCACTCGCACTGCTCTACTCTAAGCACAAATGAAATTACTGGAGAAGCTGATGAAAGTTCAAGCTGCTCTGAGGATCGGAGATATGACAAAGAAGCAGTTCTTACAGGTCAATTGTCGGTCCGAAGGCGAAAGTCCCCAGTTCCTCTACTGTACAAAGGTAGGAAGCTCAACGCAAAAGTGCACGTACATTATTATGGAAAGTACCACCTTGACCAGGAAAAGGTGTTGCTGTTACTGTTTCCAGATCTGGACAGAGTTACCAGTCTTCTTGATATGCGGTCTTCGCTCAAAGGCTACGCACTTGAGTCTGATCGAAGCAGCCTGCTACTACCGTCAGGACTCAGGAGCTCCGAATGCGATTTAAAAACTACGGACGCTTCGAAATCTCGTGTAGTGATGCGAATATGTATTTTCAAATGCCAAATTTCAGTTGAATCTACCGCAACTAAAACAAAAAATCAAAGCCTACGTCAATCATTCACTTTCAAGTTGGTGGGATTTTCATGACAAAAACGAACGCCATCGTTTCAAGTTTATACTTTTTCGTTCACCAACCAATGCCGTTATCTACTCTGTCGTGGTTAAGTTTAATGTGGACAAGTTTGACATTTTCAAGGATACATGGACAGTGTGAAGTATGTTCAGTGTAGTATTGCTGGAAAAACCTACTCAGTACCCCAGCTGAGAAATGTTCATCCGATCAATGAAATTGAAACAAATGAAAATGATTGAGCGGCTGGGCTGTTTAAATGAATGCTGCAACTAACAACTGGGTATGATTTAAGATTTGTTTCTCCTTCAATCTCAACTAAACCTCTCGCAAGTTAGTAGCACTGATCTTGTAGACCACCTTACCGCTGTACTCATGCAGAAACTGGTGAAGAAATTATTGGGTCTCCTTAGATTGGACTGTACCGTTCAAAAGAATCATGATGCCGTACCTACTCTGCGGACGTTTTGCAGCATTTTGCCACGGTTGATTACAGCGGCGAGCGAGGTAACATTTGATCTGCCATACATTGGTACAAATAACAAGGACCAGAAACCGAGGGCAAGAGCACATATTCAAACTCACCCTGTCGATTCTGCTTCTTCCACTTCTGCCACGAACTATTTTCTTACGAAACGCAAGCCAGGTCGTCCATGCGCTGTGTCTGACCGCGAAGATCATCGGCTACACAACCATAATTCTCTCCTTCATCAATCTTCCTCCATTTCCTATCCAGTGAGCGGACAATATTTTCCAGTTTCTCGCATGACATCAGTGGTCCTATACGGGCAGGAACGAGCCGAAATGGTTTTTGCTTTCATCGGTGAAGGATCTTCGCTTACTCCGCTAGACGAAACAGTCTTCGAAAAAATGGGCGTGATCGGATAATCTAAACGGCTGACTCTGAGATGTCGCTTTCGAAAAAAGTGCAACTGAAAGTTTCAGGAATGTCCGGTGGAACTAGACACAAGCTCTTTAATGCCCGCACAGCCACCAGCCGGCTGCAACCTTGTCCTAACTTCTCAAGCATTACTGTTTCGTGAATTAGCACAGATGTTCCCTCATCTACGAGGACTTCTGCCTGAGGATTATGAGCTTATCCAGTCAAAGTTTCTCATCAGTCTAGACAATCTTCACCTTGGTGTGCCGCTCGAAATATCAGGGCCGGCGGAACACTTTTTCCAGAGTGGGTAGTAAGATTCGGAATGGTTTCTACCAGTACTGGCGAAAGTTTGGGCATGGCGTATATAAGTGAAAATGGAAATTCCCTGATAATAGCGGATGGCAATTTGAAAACATGCGTTGTTAACGGTCTGTATGCTGGTACTACATGGAGCATTTGTACAGCCAAGTCCCAATTACTCTTTTCTTTTAAATTTCCATTCTCTGCTATAGAACGTTCTTTGGTGGGTACTACAGCCCGCATGATAGTGTGAATCAGGCATTGTAATTCTCACTCATTCACGCGAGAAGAAGCTTATCCGATGTCCAACTTTTCCGAGATAAGATGAGCCGCAAAATTCTCCGTCTCCACAAATAGCGTGAGAATAATTATCCCGATAAAATTTATCTAATTTTTCCTTCTAACTGGAGAAGATTTTAATATGTAATTTTCTTGGAAATCAATAAAAGTGTCAAAATATATACTTCATTTCTAAGAAAAGCAACAAAGAATTACGATAGACTTGTTCTTTTGTGGTTTGTAACAGCGATAGCAAGACTGAAAGCGCAAAAAGTATATCGTGATAAACTCATTCGCTCATTCTACCGCGGATTTTTTTCTCCTGATAAATAATGCGTCGCATTTATCCGGTGAAGTTATGTGAGTGCCAATAATTTTTCGTGTGAAAATGTAAGTTTTTATTGTCGCAGTGCCAAATTATTCGGACTCATTCCCAAGTAGCATTTCTAGTTTTATAGCACACTACAAGTGCATTATAGGTTTTAAGAAAGGCTTCAAGAGCGTTATAAAACTTCAATTGTTACCAGAGTTACTCATATGAGTGATAAATGCAATGCCTGGTGTTGACTAATGGAAAGATAGCTCCGTCGACCAACCAATGTCCTTCCAGGCTTAATGGGCTTTGATGGCCCCTGGGTCATCATCGATATATCGTGTGATTTACCTAAAAACAGTCGGGCGTGTGTTAAAGGAGTATTTTATCTATGTGCCTGCCCGAGAAGTAGAGATTAATGGTGTAGTCTCCGAGAGGGGCTTCAATAACGGAATTTGGGGTTGGCTCCTTCCAGTCGCTTTAGTCAGTCAGTATGCAAGCAATTGCGTTTAGCCTTGGCCAGATCTGATCTTCCAAACTTTGCTTTTTTTATAACGGAGCTGGTCTACTTCTTCGCCTTTTTGTGCCGCGCGTCGTTGCAAACAATGGGGCCATAGAGTTACCCATTGTAGAAACAAGGCACGGAGTGGAAAATGAGTAGAGAATTATGAAAAATTTTGCTTCTGTGAAAAAACTCCTCATGAACTGTCGACATATCCTCAAAAATTCGTTTGAGGAACCATCCGAGAGGAATTGATAAAAATGGCAACGTCACCGGCCAAGATTCTGACAATCCCATTGTGGGATAGATGTATAGTTTCATTTGAGGGGACATTAACTCTGGTCATTCGTCCCTATCCCCATTGTGGGAACATCTTCTGATATGCCTTCAAATATTTGAAAGAGGAGAATCATTTCCTCTCCTAAGCCCGACGTAGATCTTCCACGATTTTAACATAATTCGCCAGGGCCGACAACACACTGTAGGAGCGTTCTGAGGATCAAAACGTGCTATCATTTCAATCGGATTAGCCATTGTTTGGTACCAGGCACTAAAGTTGTCCCTTTCCAAGTCCGAATTAAAGGCAAAAACTTATTGATATTGTTTCCATATACATCGCACGGAAGCTGGTTCTAAAAGACTTCAACTCTCACGATATACTACCCGTCCATATCCGAAACAATCGAACCGAAATAAGACATTCATCCAGTGGAATTGTACAACGTTTTAACAGGCTTGTTGCTCGACATACGATTAAAGGTCAGACGAAACAAGTATATTCGGCGCGAACAACCGTAGACGGTCTCCTACTTTTGCGAATATACGCGACGTTAGAAACGCAAATGAAAAACTTGATGAAGCTGAAACACGCGGTTATTGGCACCGGCTCGTCGACAGATTAACGAGAAAAACAATATTTCGTCTGGTGGCAAGGCCCTACGTTGTGTACACGATTCGACCTTTGATCGGAATACACGGAGCTAAGAATCCTTTTTCGGCGAACTGCATTCCTTATAGATCCACATTCAAACGATAGACGTTTCGCATTGAAATAATAATACTGTATATAAACGTAATGATTGTTCTTTATACACACAAATTTATCTGACAGCAAAGATGCTCGCGCCAAGCATTGTAGTGCGCATATCACCGTAACGTTCATCAGATGATGAGGGCTATGCATTAGGGTGGGACAAAAAATAGAATCCAGCTCCGAGCAACTTTTCAGGTACCATTTCGGTCCTAGAACAACTGTGCAAATTCTTAGCTCGATCCCTGAAACTATATTTTTGCGCCCACTGTTTAAAGTTTACATGGGATTTTGCATGGAAAAACTAACTTTCACAAAATAATTCCTCCGGAAGTCGCCCATTGCTTCCTAAAAATAAATCGTTATGTGGCTTTTATAGGAAATTTAACAAAGAAACGAAGTCTCGAAAACCACGAAACGATCTGACGCTTGAGAAAAAAGTTATTAAGCAGAATCCGATTGATGCTCTGACGATTGATAAAATATTCATTTTTTCTAGCACCACTGCTGTTGGTTTTCCAATTCTATGCAATTTTGTTTTGATCTTCTCTTAATGTGTTTAAATCATTTATCTATGCTGTTTGGCCATTTCGCAAGGGTTTTGGGGGATAAATTGGGGCTTCTTTTGTACATAATAAGAGAAAGTTAAAATTTTTGTATATAATTCGACCGTCAGCAGCAGTGATGCTATGAAAAGTGAAAATTTCATCGATCTTCAGGGCATCAACCGGTTTTTTCTTAATAACTTTTTCCATAAGCATCAGATCGTTTCGTGGTCTTCTAGACTTTGTTTTCTTGACAAATTTCCTATAAAAATCAGTCATCTATTTATTTTTAGGCGATAACGGGCGACTTTTGGAAGAATTATTTTGCAAAAGTAGATTTCCCCATACGAAATCCCATGTAAACTTTAAACCATGGGTGCAAAAATATAGTTTCACCGATCGAGCTAAAAATTTACAGAGTTGTTCTGGGAGCTAAATGGGACCCAAAAAGTTACTCGGAGCGAAATTTTATTTTTTTCATATAACCATGTCCCACTCTACTATGCATAGCTTCTATACTAATTATTATGACACTAACGGCGAGAGCGATCAGAGAAGAGACTGTGCTGCAAACATTGTCCCGACAAAACTTTTATATTAACCTATCAACGGCATCGATACAGTTCCAAGGAGGCTCTCCGTTTGATGAAGCATGGAAAGCACTTCTTGTATTTGCTGGGAAAATGGGGAGTTTCTGAGTGCTTTCTCTGAACAATCGTAATTTAGTTTGAATTCCTTCACATTGCTCCACTCCGAGTAATGAGAAGGCGGACACTTAGCCATTAGAAGGTAATATTTATGAACGATCGCGTAGCTTCAACGATTTTTTCAGGATTTCTTGTAAGAAGACGCTCGAAACTTGGCAAATTTCGTAGGGAAGTTTAGGAATCCCCAAAGTATTAACAAACGTTGGTCTCGCGACATGTCCAATCAGTGTACGTTGAATGTGCAACTCCGACGAATTGGGGTCATGTTGTCTGGTCGTGCGCCTAATGTTCTAGCGCCAGATCTCCGTTAAATGAATCTCTTCGGCCACGTTCCAGTCAAGTGACTATCCTCGATCGCTCCTATATGTCTCTCACTTACATATTTTTAAACACGTTAGATACCCCATTTTAGTTACCTCTTTTTTTTATTAACATGCTCACAGCTACCTGGAAATATGATACCAACTGTTCCTAGGCGATCCTAGGAGGCCAGTCGGTGATCCTTTTCATCATGTCCTGACAGTGATCTTCCGTTTGCCAAGAAGCTGCAAGTTTAATTTCTTTTTTCCCTGTCCACCCTCTCTTCACTTTCCCTGATACGGTCTTTGCTGCTGATGTTGGAATTAATCCCTCTTGTATATGTCTTTTGTCTTTCTTAAAAACAGCCTACTAGTGTTTCACTTTGCTTCAATTTTTAATCAAATAAAAATTTAAAAATGACAAATTGTACATCTAGTCTTTAAAAATATTTCTTACTACATGCTTTAGTCTGAAAAAATTGCATTAATATTTTTGTATATCGATCTGAACTACTTGTTTTAAGATCTAGATGTGTCAAAATGTATTCTCCTTAATATAAATATGAAAAATAAATACAAATTTCAAACAAATCCTCATTATTATCCCATATTTTCAAGAAATTTTAATTGTAAATAAAAGAAACTTGCATCTGAATAAAAAAGGTGAAATTGTTTTACATCCAGAATTTCAGACGTATGCATTTTGTATGCGAGTCACTTTCATGGTTAATCTCAGGTTTTGGTTTGTTACAAACTTTCGAGTGGGTAATTCCTCCTCGGTAATTTTCGATTGGGTAGTACTACCCATACTACCCACGTGTTCCGCCGGCCCTGCGAAATACTACAAGTCCACGCCTTGGCTGCGCAATGTGGACTTAGATGAGATATAAATTGGTGCATAGAGAACACATTGAACACGTTTGTCGACTTCCGTATCGCTGCAACTACAGATTTCGATCGTTTAACCCTTAAAGGCGCAAAGCAATTTTTTTCAAATTTTCTGAAAATTGTCTAACAGTTTTAATACGTTACTATGATAATTTTGAGATGGTTTTCGCAATGTTGTTTTAAAACAACATTGCGCATTTAAGGGTTAATGAACGAGCAACTGAGAGAATACTTTATTCTAGACATCATGGAAACTGTCAATCCTGTCCAAAACATATAACCTGAGAAAGAGCATACTACAAGGCGTACCGGATCCTGATTTGAAACAGATCGTTGATAATTTAAATTTCCCAGATAGCTACCCGATGGCCTCACGCCATCTATCCTCCCTGGAAAGAAAGCTGCAGAAGCATCCACAGTTGAAAGAATGCGTTAGATATATGATAGCGGAATATGGGAAAAGACTAGAGAGGTAGAGCTGACGACCACTGATTAGAAGCGTGTTTGGTATTTACCACTAGGTGTAGTTGTTAATCCCAAAAAGGCAAGTAGAGTAATGTGTATATAAAATGCTGCCCCGAAGAAAATGGCATGTTACTCAAATTACTTCTCAAAAGGCCGGTCTAGCTGACTCTTCTGCTCACTGTCCTGAATCAATTCCGTCAGTTTCCACTTGTCTTATGTTAAGACATCAAACAGATGTTCCATCAGATAAAAATATGGGCGAAAGATCACTATCAGCAACGGTTTCTTTGACGCGATTATCTAATCGATCGCCCGAATATCTACGTGATGTATGTGGTCAACATGCTCTCCCGGTTAGCCCAATACGTGAACAATATAAACGAGGCAGATTTGTGCCTCGGTCGCTATACAGAAAAAAACACTTGTTGGCAACTATTTAGTATCAGTCCTCGGATAGCGAAAGATGACGCGTCCACATACACGTTCGCGTTTCGCTTTGATCTACAACGAATCCTATCAGACGACCACATTTCCAGCAAGCATGAGGTGCTCAAGATACTCATGAATTTATTCGATCCGCTGGGCTTTATTTGTTTCTTCCTTATACGTGGAAAAATACAAATGCAGAGCATATGGTACTAATGGTCTGCCTGGAATGATCAGAGAAACGATGACCTTTAGCAGCGGTGAAAAAGAACTTCTCTTCCAACTGCTAGACAGCATTCGCATTCCACCTTGCTACTTCCGACCTGCTTCTTGAAAGACCTTTATCATCTTTAGGTCAATGCATTTGTCGACGCTAGCGAGACACCGTATTCTTGCATATCGTACTTCCGTGTACCCACGGACCCAGAAATTGACGTATCGATAATCGGTGCCAATACCAAAGTTGCAACTCTGAAGCCACTTTCTGTTCCTAAACTCGAATCGAAAGCAACAGTTGTAGGAGTCCGCTACCTGGAGTCGATTCAGAACTATTATACTTTCGAAATCCAGCCAAGGAATTTGTGGACAGATGCTACTACCGTTCTGGCCTGGATAACGTTAGATCACCGTCGATACAACAAGGTTATTGCTTTCCGTATCGGTCAAATGCTATCGATGCTTATGACCTTCTCATCTGTGGAAACCCGATTAAGCTACCGAAGAATCACCCAACATGGAGCTGGCTTTAGACCACTTACCTCGTTGGCGATCTCTGTATGAATGGACGAGCTCTTTGCACTGTGGTCGTAGCCTACTTGTCTGTTCTCCCTAATACGCTCGTGACGCAAGGTAAATATACACTAAGGCAAAATGCATAGCGAATTTCATAAGATTCATCTTATGATGACAAGAAAAGTAACAAAACTATGTTTTCATAAGATTAATATGAAAAACATACGACTTGTATAATTACCTTAACATTTTATAAGTTATTGCATATGCCAGTCGTTCGAGTTTCATACGAGCATCTTATGTTTGTCATAAACATAAGAGAAATGTATAATATTGTCTTATGATAATTCAAGGATGCCTTATGGAGCATGAAATTATAGCAAACCGATTTGACCAAATAAATGCCGTTTCATAAGATAATCTTATGATATACATACGTGCTACTTGTGGCTAAAAATTATACGATATTCCTATGAAATTCGCTGTATTTTTGCCTGAGTGTATGCATTCACCTCGGACCCGCGTTGACAGTCGGTCGAGGGGTTTCATACAGGTTACCTTTTGCAGGGTTACCGTATCCCATATCATCTCACATACCGTAGGAGCTTCACTTAAGCTAGAAGTAAGCCAAGTAATCAGTCCTTCCTACCTCTTTATCCACCGCACAACAGTGTAGTATCGTTGCCACCGGCTGCGCAAAACAATTTCGATAGACTTTAAACTATCTCTTATTGTACCAACGGTGCACGAGCTGTAACGGTTACTAAAGCTGGATAACCACACATATGAGGCCTTTATGATAACGTTAAGAAGGTTGGTCGGACAGAAAACTTCATTGTGAAAAACAACATCTAGTGGCGTATCCAAGGGGAGGGTCCTGGGGTCCGGACCCTCTCGAAAATTTTCAACTTGTTGAGAAATTATAAATTAGTTTGAATTTTATATTAGTTCCAAATTCAAAATCTTTTCAAACCAAATTTGACCACCAATACTGATTTTCAATAAATGAGGTTTTTACGTATTATGTATTGTTCATTTTAGAATCGAAATTTCGAATCCCTCTTGAAATTGTTTTCTGGATCCGCCCCTGACAATATCAAACACTACGTCTGATATGAGAGCACCGCACATATGAATTTTGATTCCCAGTCTGCTTCCTCATCTCGTGCAGACAGGGCCGGCGTTACACTGTTAGCCCAAGTGGGTAGTAAGCATAGGGTGAAGGGTTCACTACTTTGAAATTTTTGAATTGGTCCGAAATTTTGAGTGGGTAATTACCCACTCGGTTATTTTCGAGTGGGTAGTCCTACCCATACTGCCCACGCTATCCGCCGGCCCTGCGTGCAGATCAGATGCCAAAAAGCGCACCGCTTTCGAGCAGCATACAAACAAAAAATACTACCCGTGCCGCGCCGCTCTAATATGTACATGTAGCACATAGACACAGCACAGTTTCGTTACCCTTAACTGCGAGTGAAATGAATGAGTCTCGAAATAAATTTCATCCATCTTAGACATTTAGTGCCCGAAGTGGAACAGTTGATCAAGGTGAAAATGGAACTTGATCTTTCAGAAGTTTCACACAACCAGCTACATCATACGATACAAATAGTACTAATAACGTTCAACTCCTTATCCAAAGCAGAAAGCTTCGTAGCAAAGAACAACATGCAACACGACGTCGAATATGAAAACGTCAAATCCAAGATATCCATTAGGGTGACAATAAAACGACCATTTTTGAAATTACTAATCTACACCCCCTAGCGTCGTTCCAAATCATGAAAAAATGACACTGTCCAAATTTGAGCGAAATCGGTTAACCCTAACCCCTCCCCCAACGAGCTTAAAGTTTGTATGGGATTTTTGGCCAAAATGTATGGGGAAACACTCACAGTTCACATTATCGCCCCTAGAGGTCGCTGTTAACTTCCGAGCACGGATCTAGGAAAGAGTTAAGCTTTTGAAGATATGCCGAACAAGTTTGTCGAAGACTGCAAGACAATCCAACCAACCGTTAAAGAGTTATTAACGTTTAAAGTTGGATACTGCTGCTTAACATGCGCAAAGGGCGTACTCCGCTTATCTCATATATGTGACCCACATGCAAAGGTGGGGCAAGGTTAGGAAAAACTCATATATCTCTGAAACGACGAGAGATAGAAAGTTATGATGTTCCACAAAGTTGTAGAGAAATAAAAGGACTTTTTGGTTTCACTGGAAAGTTTCAGGATTTCTCCGCATGGTCGCCACCAATGTAATGAGCCAAGCAATTTAAAGGAAATGCTCCTATCTGTACAGCGCTAAGAGATAATGCAATCTGATGTTCTACGAAGTTGTAGAGCATTTCAAAGGCTTTCGTGTATAAATATAATTTAGGCCGCATAGTGGTGCTATATATATATATATATATTTTTTAATTAATATATATTTTGATACACCTTTTGAACCTGCCCTTTTCAGGACGACAATTGATGATGAGTTTTGATATTCCTTCTCTCTCTTTTGTTGGCGCATCATATTTTTTTAAATTAAGCTATGACTTTCCTGAAAACAACACACACTTTCCTAACCATTGATTTGTTTTATTATAAAAGACACAATAGGTAGTCCATGCTGGTTTCTTGGGAGACATAATAATGGTTGAAGTCTGGAAGCATAGATCAATTTTGAAGTTCTGCGGACGACCTTCGTTGCAAACTGCTTTCGGGGAGCTTTCCATCCGGTGGATTTATCAACTGTTTGGCACGGGTCATAGCACGAAAAATTCTACTCCGCTGCTGCCGATGCTAGCTAGTAGCATAACGACGGTCAAATGAGTGATGAGGAAAACCGACCGACCGTTGCATAGTCGCGCGAATATGCACTCACTCGCTCGTCACTTCTATTAAAAATTTTCAATTACTTTATAATTTACTTTTTTATTTCGACTATGTTAGTCACATTTTCTTTTTTATATTTGAACTACATTCAATTAGCTAGAGATTACTGGGTAGGGAAAGTTTTGAAAATAATAGCCATAGTACTCAAGTGAGAGCAAGGATGTGAAGTAAACAGATCGGAAAACAAGAAGTGCCAGGGTCGGTTGTCACGGTAAAGATAGACTTGTCTGCCTATACCAGGATACATGCTAGTGAACTCGGGTGGTTCGTAGTTATGCTGCCTAAGCTCGACCCTCATTAGCAAAAGACAAAAATTATGCCCGTACGATATTAAGCCTGTTCTAATGACCCTGCCGCTTCTAGTTTTCCGATCTGTTTACTTCACATTCTTGCTCTCACTTTAGTACTATGGCTCTAATTTTCATAACTTTCCCTACCCAGTAATCTCTATTCTGTTATGATAAATCTCTTCTACTGTTCATAAATAATAAAATTTACATTTTATCCAAAGCTTGATTTTGTGAAGCTCACAATAGAAAGCAATATAAAAAAAATAGATTAAGGAATATTTCGTAAATATCATTTTAAAACTTGATATACTCCCTACACTTAGTATTCATGACTGAAATATAAATGCTAGTCTCAACAAATTCGCAAAAGACACGAACTCTGTTACTATTTTTTGAAAAATTATTTCTCCATAATATTAAAACTTCAAAGATGGCGTTTTGGACAGTAAGTTTTCATCAAACTTCCACCAAATCGAATTTCTGGCCACTCCACTGACTCCAAGTAAGTAGAAACAAAGTCGTTCAACACTCGTCCCCAAGAAACTTCTTCGAATACTGCCTATTAATTATAATACATTGAAGACCCGTTTTGATCAGGCTCCGATTTAGTCTGTCCCCATTTTATCAACCTCATGTTTGATGGACTCTAGCAGACGAACAAGGCTGAACGCTTTTGAGAGTATGAACTTCAAATTGAATCAAAAAAACTTTTTTTTTGATTTTCGGGCTTAGCACAACATATATTTATTTAAACTCTTTGGGAAAATTTAGTTTGCCCTACGCAATACATTGATGGAAGAATTTAGATATGTTATCAATACAGCAATAATTCGTTTGTATGTCTGTTTTATGGGCCATTTTCCGCTTATTCATTTATTTGGTTTAGCATTTGAGATTTCAAGCACTGATGTTGTCCTATGTTGTCCTATTTGAGCGATTCTCTGAGTCCTGCCACTATCCCATGTAGAATGTGTAATCAAAAACATCGCGAAGCATCAAGTTATAAATGTTCTCTATCTATATAATATACGAAGAGAGTGATAAGAGTTATACAAAATGTATCATCACATTGTTAGGTGGATTAAAAACGTTTTTATATGAAAATTCTCATAACTTCGAAAAAAGTTTAGTAGTTAGTTAATGTTTTAAAGCAAATTATGCGCCCTAAAATAAATTTCGAGTTGCCCAAAGGGTGCTTAAAAAAGTTTTAGAAATAAAACCGTTTTTTAACCCTTCGGAAGTCGCGCAAGTGGCCCAATGAACGAGCAGCCGCTGGTGCGCCAACACAGTTTTACTAGCTTTGTTAGCTGACGGAAGGTTACAGAACACCCTGAAGCTTACATTTGGTTTCCTCGTGCAATGAAAATTACAAAAGCTAGAGCTTGCATATCTTCAGCAAATTTGTTTAAAATGTGTTTCTCTACAACTTCTACATCGAACACTATCTTGAACCGTTGAAAGTTCTATTTTAAAAATTGCTAAAATGTGAATCACCCTAGCATCTGTTAAAACAAAAAGAAGGGCATTGCAAAGTACAACAACTATGCCAAACATGTTGTAAGGCTAAGTCATTTAATTTTGGCAAAAAGTTAAAATTGCTGCTAAATTCACATTCTAGACCACTGTGTTGTGGGAGCATATTGAATGATATTCTACACAGTATTAGAATCTGGACAAACGTCTCCTTTCGATTTCGAATTCTTCTGCATGTGTTCCAAAGAGTACCCAAAGATGTGTCTCTTGACAAGTCATCCACAAAGTGTCTCAAGAAGCTGTTCATTTTAACACGGCGTAAACTGTCAATTTGCTTTGCCAAATAGTATATTTTTCAAATAACTTACAGGTATCAACTTGGCATAAATGAAATTGTTTAGAAGCGATTTGTTTAGTTTCATATTCATCATGCGGCCTAATTCCAATTTTTATAACGAGACACGATAGCCTTTGAAATACTCTACAACTTCGTAGAACATCAGATTGCATTATCTCTTACCATTTTATAGATAGGCGTATTACCTTGAAATAATTTTGCTCACTGGCGCCACCATGTGGTGGAATTTTGCATTTTTTAAATGAGAGAATAAAGTATTTTTGCTACTCTGCAACTTTGTAGAACATCCAAATGCTCCATCTCTTAGCGCTGTACAG
Source organism: Topomyia yanbarensis (assembly GCF_030247195.1). NCBI lineage: Eukaryota > Metazoa > Arthropoda > Insecta > Diptera > Culicidae > Topomyia > Topomyia yanbarensis. The sequence goes on along the minus strand of NC_080671.1, from coordinate 122,186,347 downwards.
ATAGGAGCATTTCCTTTAAATTGCTTGGCTCATTACCGCCACCATGCGGAGAAATCCTGAAACTTTCCAGTGAAACCAAAAAGTCCTTTTATTTCTCTACAACTTTGTGGAACATCATAACTTTCTATCTCTCGTCGTTTCAGAGATATATGAGTTTTTCCTAACCTTGCCCCACCTTTGCATGTGGGTCACATATATGAGATAAGCGGAGTACGCCCTTTGCGCATGTTAAGCAGCAGTATCCAACTTTAAACGTTAATAACTCTTTAACGGTTGGTTGGATTGTCTTGCAGTCTTCGACAAACTTGTTCGGCATACCTTCAAAAGCGTTACTCTTTCCTAGATCCGTGTTCGGAAGTTAACTGCGACCTCTGGGGGCGATAATGTGAACTGTGAGTGTTTCCCCATACATTTTGGACAAAAATCCTATACAAACTTTAAACTCGTTGGAGGAGGGGTTAGGGTTAACCGATTTCACTCAAATTTGGACAGTGTCTTTTTTGCATGATTTGGAACGACGCTAGGGGGTGTAGGTTGTGAAATTTTTTTTTTTTATGTACATCATTGTCACCCTAATATCCATGTATATGAATCTTGATCTAACGAAAATATGCCTACAAGATCTGGCACCTCGTACTACCACGAATTATATTAAAAGGTTCATGTCGAAGCATGGAGAAGTGTAACCCGTCTCTAATGACACTTGAAGAAATTTTTCTCCTGGCATTCTCAACCGTGTTCTGGTTGTGCGATTACAATTGAACCAACCTATACCGTCTTACTAGACTTTCGTGGGTAGATCATCCCAAGGTGTTAACTACATACGAAGAACCCAATGTACATACCCTGAGCAGCAACCCACGTGCTAGTTCTGTAATAATACAGTAAGTCATGCACATTACGGTAAGTCATGTGCCAAAACAACTATAGAAAACTCATCAACAACCAACACTACCAAACCGCCTTCAACAACAACAAAAAAAGGGTCATCAATCCAGCTCCTACCTCATGTTTCTAAGCAAGTCTAAGTCGATTGATGACATTCGGTGCTTAAACCAATATGACTTTAATCTGACTAGTATCGAAGATCACGGGTCAATAGGTACTAGAAACTCGTTAGGTTACTTTCGGTAGCCGGCTGCCCAGAGTTTAAAAAAAAGTCCAAAAATAATCAAGATCTGTTCTTTTCCGAGTGACCGTCCACATGAAGCCCAACTAAACAACTGCATAATAACTATGCTTTACAGATCGCATCACTTTCCTAGAGCGAATCCTAGACCTCAACCCTTCTAAACTTATAACTCCGCGACACATATGGACGATATATTATCGTCTACCCTATCCTTTATCCTTCCACGTGAACGTTGGAGAGTAGTGGTTACGTCGTTGAGGTTTTGATATGGGTCGAATTGGTCCTAAGCATGTCCTTATTAAATGATCAGTAGTGAAACACGATGAAGTCAGTGTGCAATCCACTAAAATAATTTTTGTCGGTAAACCTTCAATACCAGTAGTACCATATCAAAAATGGAACAAATGGAAAAGCAGAGATCAAAAACCGTGAAAAACTGAGCCAGTCAGTCCAAGTCTGTGAGAGAAATAAGTTGGCGGTGTACAAGTTACGGTTACTTACACTATTCTTTGCACCTTGTGTGAGCACCAGTAGAAATAGATCAAAGGCCTTTGAACAGGAGAATGACGAAGTTTGCCACCAAAGAATAACTTCTGAGGCAGATATTCGAATTGGTCATCTGAAAGGTTTCAATACCTACAGTACAGTGATAGTTACAGTTCTGCAATCGAAATTGTTGAAGTTCTTTAATCATACCTGAACTGCAGCATAGGGTAATGCATTAGTGCCAGAGTCGCTATGAATGCGAAAAAAATTTCACGGGATTTAATCTACACTATTTTACCTGTTCATGTTTCTGATTCGCCATTGCCACTGACATAGTGAACAAATTGAATGTCTTACGTTTTTTTGAATGAACAGAGGCCTTTGTGTGTGACAAAGTAATAGAATAATGCCGAATTGCGATTTGCATAAAAACGTTTGATTACTTGATTACTGATTATATATTAAGTCAAAACTCAAAATAAAAAACTAATGTCCCGCTTTCTTTTTACAGACACTCACCGTATTGATCGCAGCCGCCCTTCCCAACATTGGCCCGTTCGTAACACTAATTGGTGCCGTGTGTCTCAGCACCCTGGGCATGATGTTCCCGGCCGTCATCGAATTGGTCACCTACTACGAGAAGCCCGGTTACGGCCGTTTCAACTGGATCCTGTGGAAGAACATTGGACTAATCTGTTTCGGTGTGATTGGTTTCATTACCGGTACCTACGTCAGTATCGAAGAATTCTCGCAGCACCCGGAAGAAGTATAAATAAGTCTCGTAAACCGCCCCGCAAAGCATTGGGCATACTTCCGGTTGAGTAATTAGTAGAAAGTAGTACGAGAGCCTCATCTTGCGCGCTCACTAGGAAGTATGCACATTGGATCGGAAGTGCACGTGATGGTGTCCCGAATCTCCTCCAGCTACCCATCAGTAAGTGGGCAGCACTATGCGAGACAGGCTCGAGTCACTGCCTCGGTCGCCACCCTGACGACCAACGGTTACACTCACTGTTGGTAGCCAGTCTCGTCAGTCGGAATTCGGGGGTATCAAAAAGCACGTGTCACTTCTACTCTGTTGTGTTTCCGATTTGGGAAACTTTTTCGTATATCTTCACCCTATAATATAAAAGAAAATTGTAAACATCGTTGGAAAATACTACGAATATGATTCGGACTATTTTTAATTGCAAAAGTTTTCCATTTCAACCATTGTGTTTTAGACCTTGTAAAGGAATTTTCATTAGAATTAGTGGCTTCAATGGACTAGAGTATTAGGCAGTAGAATCGAAACCAATGTGATGTGGAGCCTGTTTCTGATTGTTATACCAGCAGATGTTGTGGGTGATGCTTTGTTCAATTATTACATGTAAAATTAAATAAATCTCGAAAACGGGAATTATAAAGACAAAAGAATAAAATGGACATGATTTATGTTCTTATCAACATCGTTTAAAACTATGTTTCCTCATCGAAAGCTTTCTGACGGTAGGGTTCATTCATTGAAAAACTATAATCAATTGTCAACTGATAAATTGGTGATCGTTTTAAAGTGCCATTCACACAAGTAGGCGATTTTGTTAGTTGTTTATTCAAAAGAAGACATTTTTTCATCCGTTGTCAATTCTATTAAATGTCCGAAATTACTTTTAGCCACTCGGTTAAACTCCGCCATAAAATGTTACCATAAAACAAACAGTAATAAAACACGCTACTGTCTTCCAAAAATATCGAAAATGAAACTACTCGAGCGGGCGTTCAAAATATTTACGAAAACACGGACAAAATCTCAACCATGAACTGCAAATGTTCCTAATAATTTATTTCTAATCTACTTAGTAGCGAACATTGTAGCGAAGAGCCATATTCTTCGTCGAAGGACTGTAGTTGGAAAACATTATACAAGTTATTTAATTGTAGACAAAGGCAGGTAAAATAACGAGACAGACAATATCCGTAACGTTAATCTTAAGCTAAGCTCACTGTTGAGATATAAATGTTGTAGATTTTGCAAAAAGTGATTGAATAAATAAAAATCAACAGTATTATAACGGTGTTGTTCATTGTGAAATGGCCACTGTCGTGCTATCTTGTGACAAACGCCATTTTGGGTTAAACTGTGATCAGGGCCGTCGAGAGAGGAGGGGGAACGGGGTGTTTCCCCCCGGGCCCGGAGTTGTGGAAGGGGCCCAGACTTTAAACAGAAGGAATGATTCTGACAAATATTTCAATAACAATTTATTTGAAAATGCAATTAGAGTTTGAATATTGGTATGATTTAATTAGGATACCTTGCATAAATTCTAAATTTCAGCATGTTGAAAAACAAGTATATGATTTTATCAATTAGAAGATCTAATATTTCATGGTATAAACAATGTTGGTGATTTGGTGAAATATCATGAGATTTTTTGATTTCGTAAGAATTTTTTATATGGGATGAAAATATTTTTCTTTAAAAGCACGTATTTTCGATTGAAAAAATTATGACGACGTCATAAGTGGTTTTATGGACAGTAACAAAAGGAAGGTGTTGCAACTGATAAGGCCAAACTTAACTGTGGTCAAAGGGTTCGTTCTGTCAAAAACAGAAATTACCAAATATGATCCGATATCTATCATAACGTCAATCGCAAATTATATCATAAAGTTAATACTGCATGAAAGACTAATCAAAAGAAAACTTTGATAACTTGAAAACGATTTTAACGTGCAAAATCCACGAAGAAAACGATTCATAGCAATTTCTCGTATTCACTTAAATGATATTATTTATATGAGAACCCGAAAGTTTTTTTCATATTTAGCTTTCTGAATTTAAATATTTTTTCTCCGTGTTTTAGCATTTCATCGGAGATATTTTATATTCTTCATATAATCTAGAGTTTCTATTCATTCCAATTTTTTTCTTCTGTCCCATTGTTTGATATTTTAATTTTCTACATTTTTTGGTGTTAATTTTTCCATTTCATCCAGGTTTATTAGACTTTTTATGTTCTTCATGTATTCTTGTTTTACGTTTTGTTTTATATATTTTGTTTCATATTTTCCTTTCTATATTTTACCATTCTTGCTGTTTCTTTCAAATTCGTCCAATTTTTAATATTCGACACATATTTTTAGATTCATTTCATCTTGTAATGTTTTTTAATTTTCGCGTTTTCTCTGTTGTTTTTTTTTTGTCATCCGTTTGTTCAATTGATTTCACTAAGTTTATTGAATTAATTTCACAAAATTTTAACCCTTTCGATTATTTTTGAATTTTGTTTCATATTTTTCAATAAACCTAATTTAGTATCTTCTGCATCCGTATTTTTCCATATTTTTCATTATAAGGTCTCTCATTTTCGACAAAAAATTTTTTTCTATTTTTTCGTTGTAGTTTTTTTATTTTGTTGTGAATTTTTTTATTCTTCATTTATTAGTTTTGAAATTTATGCTTTTCTTTGCATGGATTTTTTCAATATTCTTTAATTTTTATTTATTGTTGTGTACTATTGCCTTCAGCACTTTGCTTTTTGCCCATTCAAACAATTTTCAATTTTATGTTTTCCGTTTTGTTCATTTTATAATTTGAACATTTTCCCCATTATTTTATTTTGATCTTTTTGAATTTTGTGCATGTTTTCTGTTTTCCATTTCATCTAATTTAAAGAATTTCTTTAAATGAATTTATTTAATATTTAACCCATTTATTTTTTCTAGTTTTCTCTTATTTTTCTTTATTGTAGTACCGTAAAACAGGGGAACATTGATCAATTTTCCTATATTTTTTCGAAAAACTTTCTTCAAATCAGGTAGATGTAACTGTTTGCATTTTTAAAACAAGTACTGGTACCCATAGATTGAAAACGTCCGAATTGTTTGGTAATTTATTTCGTTTTACTATAAAAATAAAATAAAATTGTTGTAAATTTTCATTTGTTGTTTTCGGGGTAATTTTGATCGGAAAAATTTGTGTATCGAAATAAGAAATAACGCTCCAAATGTTGTGTAAATTGCATATCTGCAGGCGAGTTTATGGCCCGATATTGTGGCGCCTCGTAATTGCCTGAAAGGATACAGCCGACTTTTATCGATCTTTTTCGGGAAAATAGTCGAAATAAAATAGTTAGCAATAAAAATCTCGGATTTTTAAAATAAATTATTGGACAAAAATACTTACGGTTCCTAAAAAAGCGATCAGTTCCGTTGAAGTTGGTTGATTTCATTAATATACAAGGAATTGTTTGAACAGATTGAAACAATGCATGAAAGTTGTATAATTTTCAATTTGAATTTGTGTTCACAAAAGGTACATTAAATGACAAAATAATCGTTGCCGGTAGATGCTGAACAAGTTTACAATATGGTTTGTATTTTGTTTCTATGATTTTATTGGAGGGAATCATCTAATCGTACGTTACTGAAAAAAGTCTCATTTGATCAAACTTACCCCGGTGATCGAAGATACCCCGTTTTACGGTATTTCTATTTTTCCCCTTTTGTCTAGCATTTCCATTTTCTCCTATTTGAACCGTTATGATTTTACATGTTTTTTATGATTTTACTTTTGTCTGTTTTAGGGCTCTTGCCTCTTGTTCCTGTTTTCTATTTTTTTCCTTCTATCTATTCTGTCCAATTGTTTCTATTTATTTCTACTTATCCAGTTCTAAATTAATTCTTTAAATAAATATATAATAGGGGAACATGGGGAGACTTGACCAAGCGCAAAATTCTATTTTCGGCTATGGCGTTTTCTATTCGATTCTTACTTTTTTTTCAAAAATATTTTTATACTTGTTTCGATCCCTTAAGGTAATTTTGAAAGTTTGGAGGAAAAAATCCTTTCCTTGCATAAAATATTACGTGATTAATAAATTTGCGTTAAATGATGTAATTTTTTATCAAACTTTGTATGGACATATCTACTCGACTACTAATTACTATTAAAGGACTAATGTACCATCTTAATCCTGGTGAAGCAGTGAAATGATTTTACATAAACTGGAACATTGGAATAGTTATTACTAGAATTCGCATGAAATTGAACGCAATAACTATTGTTGGGGAGACTTGACCAAGATTTTATGGGGAGACTTGACCAAGTGGCGATCAGCTGAAGAAAGATACAAAATTCCTAATATTTATTATGCTTTGGTATCTACTGTTAATGTTAATCACGCCTTAAAAAAATCCCACCCCAAACATAAGTCTTTATATTTTAAAATTTGTAAGCAAAGTTAGCAATAGTAGGACTGATTTCGTGACGTGTGAACATGCAATGCAAGCAGTACAGTTAATCCTTAAAAAGAAATGCATTTAAAAAAAATCAAAATTTATCAAATGCAACTCTTTTATATTTTTTGCTGCTAACTAAGGATCTCGACAATAGGGAAAAAAATAATTACAGTATGTTTTATGTCATTATTTTTTGTTATGATTTTTCAAAATTCTCTTGGTCAAGTCTCCCCACGCCTTGGTCAAGTCTCCCCGCAATGGGGAGACTTGACCAGAAAAAACGATCACAGAAAAAATTTTGTAACTTTTCAAAAATTAAAATAAAAATTCTGCAAAAAATCATGGAGACGCGCAATAACTTTGCGCATTATATCTGAATGATTTTTGGGGGATTGAAGGCTTTTTTAGAGATTTATGCAGTTTTAGCTGAAAACCTGGTCAAGTCTCCCCATGTTCCCCTACGTCCATTTTTTATTTTTAAAAGCTAAACAATTTATTTATCCAATGGTCTATCTTCATTTTTTCGTTTATTTTGAACTATTTTCAACATTTTTCTCTCTATTTGTATGTTATTTTGTTGTAATTTTTTATATTTTAAGCATTTTGTATTATTGTTATTTCTACGTCTAACTCCGTGGATCCACTACGTCCATTTTTATACTTGTTTACTTTTTTGTGGCTTTTTTTGTTATGTTCGTTTTCCTCCCTTTTGTCGAATTTCCTGTTTTCCATACTTATGATATTTTATTTTTCATTTTGTCGTTTACCCGTTTTTTCATTAATTCAACCATTTTGCAATGTTTCTTTAATTTTAGTCTAATTTCCTTCGTCTAATTTGGTTGCTTCATTTATTCAATCTGTTTTATGTTGCTCTTTATTTTTTTTCAAGCTTCAACTTTTTCCATTATCTTAATTTTGTCCATTTTCTGTCGATTCTCCGCTTTGGGTTTTTTTATATTAGCAGGTTTTTGAGTATTTGCATGTTATTAATCTATTTCCATTACTTTAAATGTCACTTTTCAGCTTTCTTGTTTTGTTCCATTTTAGCTACTTATTATTTTTTTCTCGTTTGTTCCTTATTTATTTATTTTTTGCTTTCCTTTATTTAAATTCTCCCTCCATTGACTGTTATTTTTGCTTTTTTTAATTTATTGTGTTTCTATTTTGTTACTGCAATTTGCATAATGTTGTAATTGTGAGTTTTTTTAATGGTGCTGCACCAAATATATAAGTGAGGGACTCGCAAAAATCAGTTTTCATGCATTCTTGTTTGACCAAATTTTGATTATAGACTGCGCTGGTAGAAGAGTGGTAAGCGTGACTGCCACTTAATCCAGTGGGTCTGGGTTCAATCCCAGATGAGGTCGATGAAATTTTCTGAGGTGAAAACCCTTCACAAGGGAAGTAGAGCCGTTGGTCCCGGTCCATGTGTTGATGACCCGATATCTGGTTATGGAAACATCTCTCTGGCATCGATGATAGATACTCAATGCGGACAGAGACCGACGGAAAATAAACGAACAAAATGCATTAAAAATCATTTGAATTTACAACACTCACTCGAGCTCACCGTTTGTGTGTTCGAAAAATTTACAATGATGGAGGGGACCCTTATGCTGAACCCCCCGGGCCCGCAATTTCTCTATACAGCCCTGACTGTGATACATATGCCATGTTACTAAATCACTACAAAAATACGTTTTCAGAATTTTGAAATTCTGCTTGATTAGTGAGATATAGCACAACACGATTATGACAAGCGCAAATTTCTCATTTGAACGAGTTGTGCTATCTTGTGACGACAAAAAACTAAAAACAATCCTAGTAGCAAATACAAATATGTATTCAATTTGTATTTGCTAGTAGCAAGCTAAGAGAAGACGTGACAATCGGCTTCTTATTTAAATGATTGTAGAGGAAGATGGGGTAAAACGCACCCCGGGACAAAATGCACCCCTTGCTTATATCGAAAACTGCTGAAAATTTCTAGAAAAGGGTAACACCAGTCGGAAGTCCGTCATAGTAAACATATACTGCCAAAGTTTGATAATTGTATATCATTAGCAACCCGAGAAATAAACAAAACATTATAACGCGCTCTTCTCATGTAATTATTGTAGTTCGTGCAACAAGAATTTTCAGCCCTTATAAATGCTGTTTTATTATTATATCAGTGCATTTCCGTTGTATTTCTACAGTTGTTCGTTATTCTGTCGCACTATATTTAAAAAACTACAAGGGGTAGCCCTATGGGGTTGCACGAACTGTAGACGTAGGACTATACTACTTAATGTAAAATATCTTTTTTTCTTAGTACTTAGTGTGTGGGAAAAACACCCGGACCGGTGAAGAAAAATCAAATTTTAGACAATATAATCATATCTCATGTATAGAACGAGCTTTCTAGTTGCTCTCAAACAGATCCTAAAAGTTCAAACACCCATGGATAACCCCAAGTTTGTAGATGTGTTTCGATGCCACAGGATTGTAAAATGGTTAATATTACGTCATGAAAATTCAATTCTTCCGTGACATTTTTTTTGCCTGCAAAATGCCCTGTGTGTATGCAAAGCTCATGATTTGTTGGGATATTAGCATTGATCGAAAAATGCTTTCCAACGCTGCGCATTGCATACATACAGGACATTTTGCTGGTCACCAGAAACTATTCATTTTACCACCGCCACATGTTCATTTTACCCACTCGCTATAAATATGTTTCATTTTTGGACATGTTTAGAAATCAAGAATCATGTTTGAAAAAATGTGTTTATACGAAGTATTTTTACGAAATATGTACAAAACATGTCTAACAAGAAACATAAGGTGATTGTAATATCTCATTCACTTATTAGTTAGAAAATAATGACTTTGGCTAACGTGTTCATTTTACCGCCAGTTCCCCTACCTACCAACACATTCGCACCAAACATTGAACCCAAGCGTACAATGCAAAATGAGTCAACGCTGACGATGATGGATAGGGCGAAAGAGACAACTAGTACCACCACGACACTATTAGCGCATTTCACCAAAATTCCACGCGGCCTTTCCCGATTGAAAGGAACGGCCGCGCTTAGCCCATCTGTCATAATATCGTGATTTTGCATAGCGAAGGGCTGAATGATAACACATTTTGTTCCAAAAAACAGCCCTGCGTTATGCAACACTTTGTGCAGGTTGATTATACCAGTTACAAGTGGGCCAAATTCACCAAGTTCCGTAAAATTCCTTTTAAATTACAGAATTGATAAAATTGCTTAGATGAGCTAAACTAATTAATCAAATCCTGTTTTAAAAACTGTCCTTGCGTTTAAACCAAAATGGGAAGCTTATTACTACCACTACATTACTTAATTTCAAGCGCAAATAGCAAATACATGTGCTAGTTAAACCAAAAATTTACTGGCAACATTACAGCGGCATTTAGGAAGCAGTTGGAGCGGTCGCCTGTTGGACGACACAGGGTAGCGTCCCTCCACACTAGACTTCTAGCTCAGCTACACTGGTTGTAAAAAACACAGCGCAGTGATCTGCTTCACCAGCCGTTCAACAGGGAACTGAGCGTGTCTGGCCAAGTCCGTTCTTTAAATAGTCGATGATGACGTCATTGATAGAAGCGTTGCGCGCTAGGTACACCAATCCGTCGTACAGGGCTTGGGAAGCGCTATCTTCTGTGTGTTAATGCGCGATATTTTGACAAGGTTGTATATTATTTAATTTTTTAATGCTATGATATCAAAAATCTTTGGGTTTATCTATTGGAATCTATTCTTAGAAGTATTTCGGGGCGATTTGTGCAAAAAATTTGAAAATTTATCGTGAGATGGCTGAATTATATGCGTTTAAAATTGGACCACTTTTCGTTACATGCCATTTTTGTAGAATTTGCAGAGTGCACCCCCATATCGAAAACAAAGACGTAGTCCTACGTCAAAATCTACTAAATAGTTCACTTTTTGCTAAATTTATATTTCTGTTCCATCGGGGGCAAAATGACCTCTTCTTTGATTTTGCAGATTTTTTAATCGAAAACAGAAAAATCGTTCTGAAAACCTACTAATTGCATAACCTTAGGCTATGTAATAGCACACTTGTGTGAAATCCCGCCAGAAACCAAAACTACTTGCTTGTTCACCAAGCATTCTGCCCCATTGGTGCGGCGCATTTTGACCCCGCACAGACACGTTTTGCCCCGTTTCTTTGTCAAAAGGTTCCAGATTTTGAAGAATTGAATACTTTTCATGTTTTAAAATATTTTGCAAAGCGTTATGATTGTGATTATAGGAGAAAATGTTGGGAAAAAATATCATTAATCAAATTCTCCCAATTGATGTTCTACAGGTGAGTTATGATCAAATTTCCTTAGGGGGTACATTTTCCCGTATTCTTATTTTCACAATCTTTATACCTGCTGGCAAAAAAGTTTGATCGCTTTGGGCGCTCCGACCAGTGTTGAAATTGAGTAACCTGATGAATGTTTAATTGCATATCACCTTATCAGATTTACATGTTTTTTTTTATCTGAGACCATATCGCGCAATCCTCGATAAAACATGCTGTGATGTATACTGCCCATGATCGCACATCAGTCCCATCAAGATAGGAAATCCCATAGAAAACGGTACAAATATGCGATCATAGGCAGTATAATTCTGAACGGTTCGTTGCATCGGCTACTACTTTTAAGACTGATTATACGGCTAGGTTGCAAAATTTTGTTGAATTACTCACCTTCATTTTGTCTGCTGATAATACATTTTTATCAAAATTTACATCGTCCGCAGATAGCTTATGGCGCATTCGGAGTTCATTTCCTTTTTAGTAGACCACAAGTATCTTGAGGTGGTCACGATGCACAATATTAGACGTGAGTGTACCATTTCGGAAATATTAAACAAGTATTTCAAGTTTACGGATAGCATCTGTCAAGGTGAGAAACAGATAGATCGGACAGCAAATCGTCTTTGTTAAAGACCATGCCAAAATCTTTCCACATTCTCTGGTTTTCTGAACCGGAATCTGATGTGACGAAATGCAAACGAAGACCTAGAGCCTCCGCTCTTGAATAGGGTTGCCACCTCTGGAGAGGCTTTGACCCGGAGATTTTCACTGTCCTGGGGGGTGGTGGATTTTGAGTGGAACTAGACAGAATCAAAGCGATTGCTCGGCATTTTAGAGCACTTTAATCGCTTTTTATTACTACGTTACAGTAAAGCTGTAAATTTTTCACATTTGAGAACGGTTTTGTCGGTTTAATCTGGTGTAGTATCCCACTTCCCCGAATAAGTGCCAAGAATACAAAAGCACCAGCTACTCTCGCTGTGGAGGATAAGTCGAACGAGCATTGCTCTCCTCCATAACTAACAGGAAAAGGAGAGCAAAGGAGGCTGCGGCATCACATGGGAAGCACTATGTGGTGTCGGTTATTCATCACCAGAGGTCGCAACAAAGGGGCAAAACTCACCTCCCTAGCCAACAGTTAAGGGTCGCTGCAGGAGTAGCAACAATACGGGAAAAACTCGTTTGATGTTGACCTAATCAGTTAAATAAGAAGAAATCTGCCATACCTTGGTGCAGCTGGTGATAAACATCACTAACAGTGAAGTGATTTGGTGAAATTGCAGCCAAATGACTTTTTTACATCATTTTGAGCGATTTAGTGGGATGCTACACTTCAAATGTAGCATATAGCGAAACATTACTTTCCTTAATTTGAAGTAAATTTGATTTGTTTTTCATATTCATTGCTTTGTGAAAGAAATCAGCAATATTTGGTGAACTCATCTTTGCCACCTTAAAACGAAGGGTTAGTCGGGCAAAATAAATCTGAACCAGAGTAATAGTTAACTTAGACTTTGTAAATATTTTGTAAAAAATCAATTAATTACAAAAAAAATTAAATTATTCTTCTTCCCACCAAAGCCGGAGAAATTGATGTAAAACCCGGAGGCCCGGAGATCGCTTCCGAAAACCGGAGTCTCCGGGTCAAACCCGGAGGGGTGGCAACCCTACTCTTGAAATAATCGAACCCACCATGTCGTTCAATAAATTCCTTTGAATAGAGCTGCCAGTGTATTCGTGTGCTACTGCTTGTTTCCATCTTGATGCTATACCGACGAGCATGAATGTCAGCCCCTTGTAAGCAAGCTGCTCAGAAACAGGTAGCGTTGTGGTTCCGACAAATTGCCTCAAGTTTACACAGTATTGCTTCCCTCCATCCGTTGTAATTTCATCCAGCACAATCCCGCAGTCCTTGTCAACTTCGGACATCGTTGGTGTCTTACACTCCAAAAGCCTTGAATATATCATCCAGCATTCCATAATCCTTTTATCTTTGAATGCAAATACAAATTTTTATTACGAGGATATAGATTTTCAACAAAATCACTTGGCAGCTCTGGTTTATATACCGAAAGCAATCGAGTTTATATTCATTTACTTCACACCTCTTTTCATACATTGCGCCACCATTCGGCGAGCAAATGATGGTGAAAAAAAAATTGTTAGAGTAGTTGCATAAGTGCGGGCGCTTTAAACGTTCTTTTACTTCCAACTTCTTTGCAAACAATGCGCCACCATCCGGCGAGCACATGATAGTTAACGAAAATGTAAGAGCACTTGCATAAGGGTGGGCGCTGAAAGGTTATGGAGTTAGATAATTACAAAATACTGTAAACTGTGGTAACAGGTTCGTGTCAAGACTTGAGAACGGCTATAGTAACGACCCAAGTAACGACTCAGCGACGGGTAAAGGAAAACGAGGAAAACTAACGATCACAGCAGCCAGGGTGGCCAACCTTACAGATTTTTCCGTAGATCTACGAATCATCTTCAGAAACTAATTATTTCTTTATAAGTCTGTGGGAATTCAGTAAAACTGTTTCATAATCATTTTCTTTCTATCGAATCAGATTTGTAAAATTCAATGCGGCCTGATTTTTACTGAAAAGATTACTATCCGCTACGTCCCAGTCACAGCATTCTATCTGTTTTCTGTCAAAATACCAACTCTAATCCACGAACCGTTTCCGAAACAAACAAATTCAGAATTAATTAAAGAATTTGAGCAGAAAATCTGACAGAAATAAACCGGAATTCGGTATCATATTTCCAGCGGGATTCGAGAGGGCTGCTTTCTATAAATATACCATTTTCCAATAAACAGTTTGGAGTGCAGACTAACGTAATTTTCTAGCGCGCTCGACGAAAAATTCGTAAGATCTTTGGCGAAAACAAATGGCGAATTAGGGTGTGAAGACTATTTTCGCCCTATTTCTATTATCGCCCAACCTATTTGAAGCCGTTAGTATGAGCAGCGTCTGCTATCTTTGTTCAACGCATTGGCTCAAATGGTAGTGCGAAAATAGGAGCATTCGATTCGAGTTTTCGTGCACACTCAATTTGGCTAATTCCCCAACAGCTGTGTAGTCAGCAAATTTAGAAACTGATACCTCAGTAAAGTGAGATTAGTTTGCTGATTTTTGGTGAAATGTTTTTCGAGTCTCAGCACTCAAACGTCACTTTTACTGAGATCTCTGTAAAAAATAATGTTTGCTGAATATCAGCTGTTGAGATTTCGGCAAAAGATTAAAAAAAAGCTGAGATTCGGCAGAAAAAATTAAGTGTGTGACGCTTAAAAAGAGGTATTTCCCCATTCACAGTACATTTTCGGTATAAAATTGGTTCATGGGAACGAAGCAAGAATACTGATGCCAATTTATGCGCATTACATCGATTGCAGGCTGCGTAATTAATAGAATAGTATGGCACCCTCCCTATTGGGGCCAAAATTAGGTCTTTACCCTATGTTGTGACCCGTTCTAGGTGAAGCATGATATATTTACTCTTCGTAGCCAACGTGCATAATTTCCCCCAACGCAATTAACCCTAGAACGTTGCACTGGGGTACAAATGTACCCCACGCCTTCTTTGGAGCCATGTGAAAACGAGAATTCGGCATTTACCGACCTGGGACCCTAACCATAATTCAATTTATAGTACCTAGTAATAGAAGGAAAAGGTGGTATAGCCAGTTTGCTTATAGCCTTTATGGAAGCAGCTGTCAAAGTTGGCGTGGGGTACATTTGTACCCCAGTGTACGGTTGCCGTTAGTGTTTCGTCAGGTTTCGTGCTGTCAGTGGAAATGTGATTCGTGACAATACCAGTTCAAATACTGGTTGTTTTACTACGTAAGTAACAATTAGTATTATATAATCGTTTTTAATCATTTATTTAATTTATTTTATTTTATTTTGAAGCGGAACAAACAATCGTTTTTATTTTTGCTGATTTTTATTGTTTGATGGTTTATTTGTTATAGTTTTCAAAGCAATGGCTCGCAAGTATAATTTGCGCACAATAACTGCTGTAACAGTACCGTTGCGTGTTACCAATGTATTACTGGCATGAAATATTTTTTCATTTCAATTTTCACCCCATTTCGTGGTATTTTCCAAAACACGGTTTTGGAAAATACCACCAACTTTTACTCTTAAAAATAGTTGCACTTTTTCAAAAATATCGAAATTCCACTTTATACTGTTTCAAGACCATTCTTTCAACTTTTAGAATCATTTAATTTTTTCAAATTGGCTGAAAATTCGCAAAGTTATAGTAATTTTGGTGAAAAAAGTGAAAACCGCGATGCTTTCACTTTTTATTTTTTATTTTATTTATTAACAGATTAAGGCCGAAGTGGCCTGTGCCGTATACAAAAGATTCCTCCATTCCACTCGGTCCATGGCCGCGCGTCGTCAGCCACGCAGTCTGCGAAGGGTCCGCAAATCGTCTTCCACCTAGTCGATCCTTCGTGCTCGCTGCACGCCACGTCTTCTTGTACCGGTCGGATTGCAATTGAGAACCGTTTTCACCGGGCTATTGTCCGACATTCTGGCTACGTGCCCGGCCCACCGTAGTCGTCCGATTTTCGCGGTATGGCAGATGGGCGGCTCCTCCAACAGCTGATGCAACTCACGGTTCATTCGCCGTCTCCATGTACCGTCTTCCATCTGCACTCCACCGTAGATGGTACGCAGCACTTTCCGTTCGAAGACACCAAGTGCGCGTTGGTCCTCCACGAGCATGGTCCAGGTCTCGTGCCCGTAGAGAACTACCGGTCTAATCAGCGTCTTGTAGATGGTCAACTTCGTAGGACGGCGAACTCTGTTCGACCGAAGTGTCTTGCGGAGGCCAAAGTAAGCACGATTTCCTGCCACGATGCGTCTACGAATCTTTCTGCTGGTATCATTGTCGGCGGTCACCAGTGAGCCCAAGTACACGAACTCTTCAACCACCTCGATTTCGTCGCCACCGATGCAAACTCGAAGCGGGCGGTTCTCATTCGCTTCTCGTGAACCTCTTCCTATCATGTACTTTGTCTTCGACGTGTTGATGGCAAGTCCGACGCGCTTGGCTTCTCTTTTCAGTCTAATGTAGGCTTCCTCCATCTTCTCAAAGTTTCGTGTAATAATATCAACGTCATCGGCGAAGCCAAGTAGCTGAACGGACTTTGTGAAAATCGTACCACTCGTGTCGATCCCTGCTCTTCTTATTACACCTTCCAGCGCGATGTTGAATAACAGACACGAGAGACCATCACCTTGCCGTAACCCTCTGCGTGATTCGAAGGGACTCGAGAGCGTCCCTGAGACACGTACTACGCACATCACCCGATCCATCGTCGCCTTCACTAATCGCGTCAGTTTGTCCGGGAATCCGTACTCGTGCATAATCTGCCATAGCTGATCTCGATCGATAGTGTCGTATGCGGCTTTGAAGTCGATGAACAAATTATGTGTGGGTGATGTCGATGAACAAATGATGTGTACTCGCGGCATTTCTGTAGTACTTGACGAAGAGCGAACACCTAGTACTGCCCCACGAACTCTCTTGCAATTGGTGATAGTCGGCGGCATAGTATTTGGGAGAGCACCTTGTAGGCGGCGTTCAGCAGGGTGATTGCTCGGTAATTACAGCAATCCAGCTTGTCGCCCTTTTTGTAGATAGGACACACGACACCTTCCATCCACTCCTCCGGTAAAATCTCCTCCTCCCAAATCTTGGTACTTTTTATTTTGTTCAAACCAATTTATGTATCACTGATTCAACAAATTTCTTACTTTCAACTACACAGCTGCTTTCGCAATTAGAAAACGAAGAAAATGATGTATTAAACATTTCTTTTGTTTGCATTTTTACCTGCGAAAATTGCGACCAAACGCATGGGGTACATTTATACCCCAGTGCAACGTTCTAGGGTGGAAAACGCAAGTGCAGCGTTCTACCGATTCCCAATGGTCTCAGATTTGGGGTAACCATATCAGATGAATAAAACACAGGACAGTCGTAAAGTGATACCCCCTTCCGCTGATGCAAAATCAATTTGATGGCACTATCCATTCGAACTTGTCCGGCAGATATTTTCCCAGGCTTTCGGTAGTGAAAAAAAATCCGTTCAATTGCTGCGGATAGTTCAAATCAAACGGGTCTTTCTTTCGTTAGAATGAGATAACCAAGCACTTCTTCAGATTTACACACATGCGGTTCTTTCTATACCAATTAACAAAAACTGAATGCTGATGATGGAGAAATCCTCGATCTTCAATTGAGCGAACAAGACGAAATATCTTGAGATCGTCAGCGAAGGACAGTCTTGATGTCTTCGGCACTAGATGTTCATCATTAAAGTCAGTGCGGTGGCGCCGGGGGACAAAACCCTCGCGAAGTATTTTGAAGAAATTTGAAAAAATTGAATTTGCTCAACAAAAATATGCCTAATATTTTAAAAGGAATTCTCAAAGCTTCAAAAGTTATCTTGCGAGAATGTTTCCATGTAGAGAAAATTGGTGACAGATTTCGACACCTACCGGTGGGCTCGTTGTGGAGGCTAGGTCTACCGCCGAGGACTACAACGAATAGGTCGCGGCGAAGCTGAGAGCTAAATGGCTCCTGGCATCGTGACAAAACTGGGCGCTTATTGGTTCACGAAACGGACATCGATACCGAGAGAAATTCCGCCACATTCTGTAGTCCTTTACTGACGGCTAACATGGACTGGAGAGTGTGCGAGAAGTATCCCCTTAGCGACCACCAGGCGATTCGCTGCCGCATCGGCCAATGGAATTCTGTTGCAGTACGGAGAAGGACGACCGGCAAGCTAAAGTGGATCCCTTTGTTGAGTCACTTCAGCGAACAGCGGAATCAAGTACGTTGATGCGACTGATCTAACAAAAGAAAACTGGAGCCATGCAGCAGACGGCGTGCAGCTTACTGTTTAAATGAGTAGCTCAGCACGCTACACGCTGCTCGTCTTAGAGCTAGAAGGCGGGCTCAGAGAGCAAGATCGCAGAGTGAGAGTGGACCGCAAGCAACGTTTCGAGAAGCTAGGGACGCTTTAAGAAGCTTAGCAAGCCAGTTTGCCATAAGTAGCTATGCTGTGAAGTAGACGCCAATCCCTGGGAAACGCGTACTGAGTCGTCATGACGAAGATCGCGTTCCCCGTCGACACCAGCTTAAATATGCCCGGGTTAGTTAAAGATAATCATTGAGAGTCTCTTCCCGAAGCACGATCCAACTACCTGGTCACCGACACCGTACGGCAAAGAAGAAGGAGCAAACACAATCGAGTGGCAAGTGACTAACGATGAGCTCAAAGAAGCGTCGATGCGGCTAAAATCAAAGAAAGCCCCCTGTCTGGATGGAATACCATACGTGGTGGTGAAAGCTGCGATCCTGGCATAAGTTCAGGATGCTACTGTAGAAGTGTGTAGATGATGGTACTGCTGTACGAGACGAACGAAGGGCAGAAGTCAATGTGAGTCGCAGCGGGCGTTCCACAGGGCTCCATTCTCGGTCCAACTCTTTGGAATGGAATGTAAGAAATGAAAAGAAAATCGTGCGTTTCGCGGACGACGTGTCACTAACGGTGATGAGTGAGACACCTGGAGAAGTGAAGGTGTCGATGGCGGAGACAATAGACGCGATCGAGAGCTGGATGAACTGGTCAAGCTGCAAATAGCTGACCACAAGATGAAAGTGTTGTTGGTCAGCAACTGCAAAGCGGTGCAGCGGATACAGATCACCGTCGAAGGGCACGTGTTTGCATCGAAGCGTGCACTGAAGCAATTTGGAGTGATAATCGACGACCGGTTGAGCTTTAACAATCACGTTGATTACACCTGCGAAAAGTCGGTCTGTTATCTAATGTTTCTTCATCGATACTGCGATATGGGGTTCCAACCTGGGGTGCCGCGCTGAAAACCAAGTGGAACCTCGAAAAGCTGAAAAGGACGTCCCGGCAGGTGGTCACACGATTGCGTACGGAAGCAGTTTTCGTTATCGCTGAAATGATCCCCATCTGCATCAAGTGCTACAATCAATGAAACGCAAGAAACGCGACAAAGATGATTAAAATTGATTCGATGGTGACGTGGCAGCAGGAATGGGACAATACAGAGAAAGGAAAGTGGACCTACCGACTCATCCCCAACCTGTCGACGTTGGTCAATAGAAAGCACGGAGAGATGACCTTCCACCTGAAACAGCTCCTTTCAGGCCACGGTTACTTCAGGAAGTACGCAACGTCACCATGGTGCCCGGAGTGTGGGAACGCCGAGGAGACACCGGAGCATGTGGCCTTCAAATGTCGCAACGTCACCATGGTGCCCGGAGTGTGGGAACGCCGAGGAGACACCGGAGCATGTGGCCTTCAAATGTCCGAGGTTAGAAGCGACGTGCAGTGAGCTACTTTAAACGGGAGGACCAGACATCAACCCAGATAATGTAGCCTACAGAATGATAAGCAATGTAAAGACGTGGAACGCAGTCGATAGAGTTATGATGTAGATCATGACCGTCTTACAGCGGAAACGGCGTGGTGAACGTCGAGCAACGGTTTCGGGAGAGCAATCACCGTCGGGGAACTCTCCGCAGAAATAAGCTAGATCCACCGCCGAGGACTAGTAGTGTGGACTGCAACATAAGAAGGGAATTAAAGGGCTTAAAGAAGTTGCGGTGCTAAATGGCACCGGACACGGAGCCAAAGGGCTCAAGAAGTTTTGGTATTGAAACCAAAGAAGAATCGGTATTGGGAGAACTTCATTCGCCGGGGAACTCTGCGTAAGTGTACAGTTGGTTTTTGTACATTTTTTCCTGCTCAGGTTATTTTTGAAAATTTTTTTTCTGCGCTCTAAAAACATGTATACATACATACATACATATATTGTATATATATATATATATATATATATATATATATATATATATATATATATATATATATATATATATATATATATATATATATATATATATATATATATATATATATATATATATATATATATATATATATATATATATATATATATATATATATATATATATATATATATATATATATATATATATATATATATATATATATATATATATATATATATATATATATATATATATATATATATATATATATATATATATATATATATACAAAAATATTCATATCCCCTCCCACAAAAAAAATTCTTGCCACGCCACTGATTAAAGTACAGCAGAAACATCAACAGCCAGGAGCCTTCCTTTGGGTACTTGTTGACGCTCAAGTAAATGTGAATTCCTGGCAATTTCTGTCCTTCGATCCATGAGGTAGGATCGAAATAATTGCAAAACTTATTTTTGATTCCAACTATTTGCATTTTAGCGATTGTTAAATCCTCGTTCGATTTATCAAAAGCGGTAGTTTGGTTGGTGCAAATAACATCAAATTGATCGCAACATTCCATACTCTCTACTATGTAAAATTTTGTAGGATGTTAGACACAGAAGGTTAGTCGCTTTCAAACATCCAGCCATTAAGCCATGTTGATCATTACCAAGAAATTGCTGACAGTGAGTCCTAAGAGGTTCCAAATTAACCAGCTCAAAAAACTTGGAAACAGCACTCAATCAAGTGATAGTTATTGATGTCGTTTTAAAAACCTTCAGTATAAAAACCGGAAAAATATAAATCCGATTCTTACAAAGCAGTTGTTGTTAGCCAACTTTTAATCTTGAACATCACAATATATGGATTCTCCTGCGAATAATTTTATCCGATTTTTATACTGGAGGTTTATTCTTGCCGAGATTTACGGGTGAACGTTTTTTTAGCAATTCTGAGGCTGAAGGGTCTCTGTCAGATTTTTACGCTTGAAGTTTATTTCCGATTTTTATATTCTAATATATTTGAAACGGGTTATACGAAGCATGTTCTACCCTTGTGACGTTAATTTTTGGTCGCTCATTTACACATTCGATAATACTTGCAAAAAACTAATCGCAGCAATCATGAAATATATCAGTGTCATTATTGTTGTAAACCAGCGAAGGTTCAATGTTTAGTAAATTATTCGCGTTTTGCTTCGACTACACCTCTGCATTGTATCAGCAAGTCGCCCGCCTTTATATACTAAGTGAACCAGCTTTCACATCGGCTACTGCTACTGGTCAGGATGTCTGAGGGTGCCACCGAAGCGACTGTATCCTATAACCCGTTCGAGAAACGGAATCTCACGCACCCCACCACGAATATCGATACTTTAATACATTTGATCAAAGGTTCTCTCGGATCAGGAATTCTGGCAATGCCATTGGCATTCAAGAACGCTGGTTTATGGTTCGGCCTCGGAGCAACCATTACTATTGGTCTCATCTGTACGTACTGTATTCATATTCTAGTGAAGTGTGCCCATCTGCTGTGTCAAAGAGAGCAGATACCCTCGTTGTGTTACTCCGACGTAGCTGAAACGGCTTTTCTAGCAGGACCCGATAAAGTTAAAAAGTACTCGTGGTGGGCGAGATTTAGCATCGATCTGTTCCTGGTAGTGGATCTTATAGGCTGTTGCTGCATTTATCTTGTGTTTGTTGCAACCAACGTGAAGCAGGTCGTGGATCACTACACCAATAGCGACTATAATGTTCGGTTCTACATTTTGTGCACGTTGGCCCCACTGATATGCATCAATTTAATCAGGTTTGATTTAAACAAATGCAATAGTTTGGAGTTTACAAAAATATCTTTCTCAATTTCACAGAAAACTCAAATATCTTACACCATTTTCGTTAATTGCGAACCTTCTAATGGGAACGGGTGTCGGCATCACCTTATACTACGCTACACATGATATGCCATCAGTTTCGGACCGACCAGCAATTGCTGAGCTGAACCGTATGCCTATGTTCTTCGGAACAGTCATTTTCGCTCTGGAATGCATCGGCGTCGTCATGTCACTGGAGAACAATATGAAAACTCCGCAGAACTTCATCGGTTGTCCCGGAGTACTAAACTTTGGAATGGCCACTGTGGTAGTGCTGTACACCAGCGTTGGATTCCTCGGTTATCTCAAGTATGGAGATGAAACGAAGGGTAGCATCACGCTAAACTTACCGGTGGAAGATTTGTGGGTTTGGGTGTAGAAGGCTTGATGTGATAATATTCAACTACTTTTCAGTTTGGCCCAAGCAGTTAAGATTATGATTGCTGTGGCTATCTTTTTCACATACTCACTGCAGTTTTACGTGCCAATGGAAATCATCTGGAAGAGGACTCAGCACAACTTTAATGAACCTAGAGATTTTGCTGAATATGCAATCCGGATTGGACTTGTGGTAAGTCGAATTGAAATATAAGTTATTATCGAAAACATTATATAGAGGGAATTGGTCCAAAGGACTATCGATCAATTCACTTGAGCTATTTAGAGCTAGCTATTGATCGATCGAATCGATGTCTTAGATGAATTCCGTGTAAAATAACAAATTATAACAACTATTTTTAACAAAAATCCCGAGAAATAAATTCACTTTTATTTTCAGATACTTACCGTAGCAATCGCCGTCGCGCTTCCCAATATAGGCCCGTTCGTAACCCTGATTGGAGCGGTGTGTCTCAGTACGTTGGGTCTGATGTTTCCTGCAATCATCGAACTGGTTACCTACTATGACGTACCAGGATACGGATGCTGTTACTGGGTTCTGTGGAAAAACATTGCGCTTATTCTGTTCGGTGTGATTGGTTTCCTTACCGGAACATACGTCAGTATTGTTGAATTTACCGAGAATTTGGAAGAAGATTTAAAATCACTCATTTAAAAATATGATATTGCTGATCGCGTCGCATTTTTCTGTTTAATATTACGATTTTACGTTATCTGGCACGTAAATTAAGATAGTATCTCTTTTAACGAAAATATATAATAAAAAACTGGACTGAATGAACCGAAGAATTGCGTGCGCTAATAAAATAAAACCTGGATAATATAGTTCCAGTAAAAATATGCTTCATATTTTTACTGGAACTATATTATCCAGGTTTTATTTTATTATCAGAAGCGAGCATGGGTGTGCGAGGTTTGACAACACACCGGTACGAATGCAGAGCACTATCTGCAACCGTTTGAACTACACGATTGTGAGTTGGTAATCGACGGCGATAACCTGGGCATGTAGCTTTTTGTCCGTTCGGAGGACAGGACCGGAGGGAATTATGATCACTATTTCCGCGCTGTGGTGGCATTATTCGAATTGCTTTCCGTTTGCGCTTCTGGACGGCAGCTATGCAAAGAACAAACCAAAAACCATGTGCGCACGTTTCCTGGGCAGGATTCAAATTAACAAGCACGTGAAAGCTGTTTCCAGTCGACCGATTATTCCGTT
The DNA here is from genome assembly GCF_030247195.1 of Topomyia yanbarensis. Classification (NCBI taxonomy): domain Eukaryota; kingdom Metazoa; phylum Arthropoda; class Insecta; order Diptera; family Culicidae; genus Topomyia; species Topomyia yanbarensis. The sequence continues at coordinate 122,162,814 of NC_080671.1, read as the reverse complement.
GTTGATTCGGGTTATTTTTGTAGATGCACTGCGAGCGACAAAAGTTTCTTTCATGCGGTGTCCCATGCAATTCAATTTTTGGCTCACGAAACAATCAAATTACGCTACCCAATTCGTCTGTTTCGTTTTGACAACTATGACTTGCCAGAAAAAAAATAAACTAGCAACACTATCACATCAAAGCATGCTGCAGGTTGCCACAACAGAAAAAAATGAAAATCGTGTAAATTTCAAATCACGCGTAAAGTTATTTTACAGGTTATATAGCACATTTGTTACGCTCACGTAAATGTAAATTTATTGGTTTTATTCTAACTGTGTACGACTGACTTCGTTGGTCCAGAACCAGTTATACCATAAGTTGGGTAAAGCACAGGATTCGCTCTTGGGCTGCATCCGAACATGCTACTGGCTACTATTGAGCGTGCTGAGCAATATTCGTGTGATTTTTGTGAATCCGATTACAGAACTTCATATCAATGTAACTACCCTGTAGTAATGCTATTGGAATCTAGGATAGGTTTCGGCAGTGCAGTCACAAACTATTTGCGTCGATTGTTTGTTATCTTCGCGGCGAAGATAACAAACAATCGACGCAGATAGTTTATGACTGCATTGCCGAAACCTACCCTAGATTCCACAACGCCCAGTCGCAACATACATCTACATTGTAATGCAATTACGTATCCAGAGTTTTGTTTCTCCATACATAGATGAACCTATTTATAGAGAGCTGAAACTCAAGAATATCAGAATATATTGCCTTAAATGGCACGTTCCCCGTGTAAAGTCGGGGATTTGTGCCTTGCCGTGTGTTTTCATCATTTCCTGAGCGCAAGTAAAGGACAAGGAGGTATGGGGAAGTAGAATTGGAAGGGTGGGAAAAATAACAGCTCAAAAACAAAAATAAACAACAGGTAAGTTAAACTCACAAGTAGCTCAACTAGCCTGCGAACAAGACTAAATCTCTTTACCACATTGGATAAGAAACTTCAGTATGTCTCTGAGTTTCAGTCGTCCAAACATGGTTTCGTCTATATAAGGACGGCCGAAGACTCGAAATCGCAATTGCGCTACCGCTGGACAGTTGCATATCAGATGATATGAGGCTCCGTAGTCTGATTCACAAAGATCTCATGAAAAAGACTCAGCGCGCTGAATAGTTACCATGTGAGTTTGCAGTGGCCGGTTAAAGCTCTGGTCAGCATGCCGCAGTGGATCTTCGAAAAATGTAGGAGATTTTTCGAAATCACTGGGCACGGTTGTTCTAGAAACGACACTGTTTGGCGACACGTTTGTAGATTTCTCCAATAATTGCGGGGCTCGGACAAAGCCCAAATGTCGAAATTGGCAGCGCGGGCTCAGGATCAACGAAGTCAATCGCTGAACCTGCCCTGGCCAATTCGTCAGCCCATTCATTTCCAGTAATACAGGCCATATTCGATTATCCGTAGTCTCGATTATCCGTAACTCGATTATCCGTAGAAAATGATTCGATTATCCGTGGTACGACAATCAGAACTAATTGTTTAGGTTATCGGCTACATTACACATTTATAATTTATTATTTGCTACCAACTACAGTTTCTGGAAGAATAATTTTTTTCTATAAAATAATGATAACTTTGTAGAAATACAAAAATTTTAATTATTCTAACATAATTTTGAATTCGATGAGATGACTTACATTTTTTCGTACACCAATCAATTACAATTGATACCAGCTACAGTTTCTAGAAGACCAGAATTTTATGTTCTCAAAAAATATTCTCAAAAATACGTAGAAAAACAGAAATATCGCATTTAAAAAAAAAACTTTTTATCCTAATATTTAAATACAAAAACCGATAGAAATTGATATCAGCTACAATTCCTCGAAGCACAAAATTTTAAACTCTCCTAAAAATTACAATAATTTGGGAAAATAAAAAAAATTCATATAATAAATACATCTTTCAATTCAGTGCAGTATCCTATAAAATTTTATGCACCTGATAGATTGACTTCAAACTATAATTTGCTGTAGCTGCCAGCTATAATTACTAGAAGAACAAATTAAAAAAAAAATTGATGTTTTTTCTGAAATTTTTAGGATGAATATAAGACCGATTTTATCAGTCCCATTATGTATTGAAAATTGACAAAATCTGAACATATATGTTTCATATTGATTGGGACTATCTAAAGTGTGATATAAAACCCCACTCAACTCTTCGGAATTAGTCTATTATCGCATCAGTTAAAAATCTAGATACATTTTAATCACTTTAAGAACATCGACATTTTGAATTCTTAGCACACTTAAGTAAAAGGCTTTTGCATTAATCCCAACATGTAACATAGGAGATTCAAACCACAAGACTTTGTCTTAAATGTGGCTGACAAAATCAGGCCAAAAAACTGACAAATTCGGAGGCAGACAAACACGGGGACCAATAAAATAGGATCTTCACTGTAGAACAGCGCTAATAATTCGTTACGAAGTAGATGCACTGAACATCCTTTAAGTGACTCGTATACGTAGAACGCCAAATGAAGATTCTGGATGATGTTTCCACCAAGCAAACAAGAGAAAAAAGTTTACTGTGCCACGATGTATAACAAACTGAATCACTCAATGTGTTTGAACACATTTATAGCTAAAATTTTCCAAGAACCAAGAATCAGCTAGTTTCTGAGTGGCTCTTCAAAGCCCTAGAGCGCACCAAGGATTCGCGCGTAAAAAATTTTTTTTTTCTTGTAACGTGTGCAAAACTCATCCTCTTAGAAATCCATGCTTTAAAATCGTCCAATGCTGGTCTTTCGTTGGACCAACGTTAAGCGACTCCCAGCAGACCGTTCAGAAGGCGTCCATTATTGGATCTGCTTTGGACGGGTTTGAAACAAATTTTTAAAAAAAATTTAGGCTTCTCAATAGAATCTAGCGTCATGCTTCTCTTCGGCCGATTTTTTCGTCCTCGCTTCACGCTTAAGCCGGGTTTAAACGAACGTTAAGTGTTGTTGTTATATACAAACCAGTAGTGCGTAATCATAAATTCAGTTGTTATTTCTGTCTGAATTTATCGAAACCAGCATAAGGATAACTGAAGTTTCACGCAGAGAATTTAGTTTTATGCGTCATGATTATTAGACCAAACATAAGTATCCCAATCAGTCGAACACAATGCTTTAAAATAAAATAACTTGGCTATATAACTTATTTTTCTTACATGTCTTATTATCATTTCATAGAATATAAAGTGATCGATATTCGTTATTAAAACGGTTTGATAAAAAAAAAGTTCCACGAGTCAAACATTGATGCATGTACCTTAGATACTGTTTTTCAACATATAACAAATATATTTCCTGAAGAAAAAAAAATTGTTTTGATTCGATTATCCGAAGCGAAATTTTTCTGCACCCTACGATTAGAACAATTGCGTTTGTTGTTGTCATTCCATAAAGCCAGACAACTACTCCTCTCGAGAGGGAATCTTCACATGGAATGTCCTGTAAGGAAAACTACAAGTGAGTGTAATATCGCTGGGAGCAACAATATCTTCACCCCATGTAACCATTTGTGACCACAATCGTGTATGACTGGTAGCAAGATCAACATGATTACTGTTCCAAAGCCCAGTAACCTGCAGTCTGTATGCACATGATAGTGCTTCTTGTTTGAGGTGTATGTGTAATGGTTTGATATTTAGAAGTGCCTCAAGAGCAGCAGTCGGAGTCGTGGTGAAAGCACCAGTCAACGCCATGAGCGCCATTCTTTGCAGATGGTTTAGCTTTGACTGGACTGTCACCACCTCTCCCCTCTGCCAGCACACAAGGCATCCGTATGACAGTATTGGACGTACAATTGTCGTGTAAATCCAATAGATGTATTTAGGTTTGAGACCCCAGGTCTTTCCAAAAGTTCGTCTGCACTGCCCGAAGGCCATGCACGCTTTCTTGACTCTGAACTCAATGTCGCAGTGACGAGCAAAGTATACGGTTACTAAGCATCGCGTTTATCCAACCTGAAATACATGTAGGTATCCCATGATCGCGCGTCGCTTCCAGAATAGACTGGAAGGACACATTGTCAAAAGCACCCTCAATATCTAGGAATACACCCAAGCTAGATTGTTTGAACGAGAAGCCTTTCTGAATGTTGTAAGCAACATCGTGAAGCAGCGTGATCGTGGATTTCCCACACTGATATGCATGTTGCATTTTGTGCAGTGGATATTCAACTAAACTAACGTTCCTGATGTGATGATCGATTATCCGTCCCAAAGCTTTCAGAAGAAAAGAACTTAAGCTGATAGTCCTAAAACTATTGGCTTCTTCATAGCTTGAGCGCCCCCCTTTGGATATAAATCTAACAGTTATTTCTCGCCATGCTTTCGGGATATACCCGGTAGCAAGACTGGAAAGTATGTCTAGGCAAGGCACGTTTAAGAATATCAAATCCCTGTTGTAGTAGCATGGGAAGTATTCCATCTTTTCCGGATGATTTGTATGGAGCAAAGCTGTCAACTGCCCACTTGACCGATTCAGTGGAAACCAATGTGCGTGCTAACGCACACGAGTCCGAATCACCAGAATGAGATCTGTGAACATTGTTCAACTCCGGATCGATACAACCTGGAAAGTGCGTGTCGAAGAAACAATTAAGAACATCTTTTTCGTCCGTCACATAAACACCATCCCTGGTTTTTAAGGAGTTCATCTGAAAATCAATCGATTTGGAGAGAATTGTATTTAACCTGCTAGCCTCGTTCAGACTAGAGACATTAGTGCATAGGTTTTGCAAATCTAAGACATTTTTTATATGCATGCTGACCTGGAAGCCCTGGAGTCATCACTCTGACGCCGGTTCCAAGCTCTTCTCATAACTTTCTTCATTCTTTCAAGCTCAGCCCTCCACCAAGGGGTTCCCCTAGTCGATTTAACAGTACGAAGTGGACAAGCTTCTTCGTAAGATCCTAATATGAATGAGTTGTTCGTATCCACGACGTCATCTAAGTCGTCTAGTTGACTAATTGTTGAAAAATATCCATGAAATTTAGTCGCCAAGTTTTCCAAAAAAAGGTCCCAGTTTGTAGATTTTGGATTACGATATGTCACCTCATTGAAGGTGACATCAAAATTATCGAAAAATATATATTTATGATCGGATAGAGACGGTTCAGTTTCATTTGGACCCTGCCAATTTCCCAGCTCATGCAAAATTCTATCAGAGCAAAGTGTTATGTCTAACACCTCCTCCCTCCCAGATCTCGCAAAAGTTGGTCGGTTTCCCACATTCAGAATATGGAGATTTGTACTACTTATGTACTCCATCAGTTCGGAGCCTCTCAGATTGATGTCTGAGTTGCCCCAAATGATGTGATGAGCATTCGCATCACTGCCGATAATGAGCGGAAGCCCATTTCTGCTACAATATGATACAACGCTTTTGAAATCATCAGAAGGAGATGATTCGTTATGCGGTAGGTATGCTGAACAATATATACATTTTTTGTCTACGTTTCTGACAGTCAGTGTAACTGTGACAACACAGATATCGCGAGTTGTGAGCCCCGATATAAGACACGCGTCAATAGCCTTATTTGCAAGAATGCAAGCACGAGGCATTTCACGTGGGTTAGTCATGCCTGTCTTGTTTTAAGCAATGAAGGCAGTGTTAAGTAACTTTCCAAAATAGAAGTTTCCTTTATGGAAATACGGTTCTTGAACCAATGCTATGGAAGCTTTACCTTCCTGTATGAGTCGAGATAAATTCATAGTTGCTATACGTTTATGCTGGAGATTGATTTGTGCTATTCTAATCATTGTTGATTAGAGAACTGTACATTTCATTTCCAACATAAATGGCACAACAACTAGAAGACACCAAGCGAGTTGGGATGCTAACGCATATAGCGAGCCATATAGGGTTTAAATGGGACACGATCATTTGATTCCCACGATTTGCGAAGAAAATAATGGACCACTGTGTCAGAGATTCGCATGACACAGTAAGGGCAAAACCCAAAATGCTCCGTGTGCGACTGGCATATTTTAGACCCTCCAGTCATCAAGTCCTCGGCACGGAACTACACCTTGACATAGGGTCTCTTACTTTCAGTCGCCTCCTACGACACGGGAGCAGGACCCCAGTAGCTCAATTCTTGGCCGGATACCACACGGCCTCTGGGCAGGTTCATCTGTACACATCGAAATTTGATAATCGAAACTCAACAAAACTTCACCGAACACCATCAGCCGAGAGTCTCAGCAAACCCCCAGCCTACAAAAATTCGGTAAAATTAAGCGGATCATCGGTGAAAAAAAACTTCGGTGCGCAGAGTGAACGTTCCGCTGCGTAATGCAGCATACTGGGGAGTTCGCCCAACTCTTCACAGGCTCCGTTCGCAATTGAGAATATTTTAAACCCCCTCAACAATTCTACCCATAGCACGGGTCGCATGCAGTGCGGTAAAATATAAATTTCAAACGAAAATATTCGTTTCAAGTGAAACTGCGAGTCTTTCACTGTAAGCATACCACCACTATATCAGTTGAGTTCTGCTGCCGTCTTCGTTTGAGTCACTCAGAGTTCACTGTCAATTGAATAACAGGTTCTGGTCATTTGACGTTTTTACCTGTTTAGTTTCTATTGAAAACCAACCCCACATTAGCACGGTCTCAGCTAATGGAAGTGAGCCATTCCAATGAACCACTCACAAATAAATATGAATGAACACTCACTGATATGAAAATAACTCTGACCAAGATAATAAATACATACAGGGTAAAGGCTATGGTAAGACGAGGCAACTCAAGACGGATACGGGTAGGAACATTTTTTCTCTGTATGAGTGAGGTTGTCATTTTTTTCGATGAAGCAGATAAATCAGGAGGATATGAAAAAGAAATTACTAACGTCTGTTATCTGTGATATAAGTTTTGGTTTGGTAATAATTATTTTTATTGGTACTTTCAGGATAAAAAGCGTCCCTAAGTAATTGAATCGGAAGATACGAGGCGAAACCGCCTTTTCTCTCTTTTCATCGTACGCCAAAGAATCGGGATACTCGTCCAGGGGCCCGGCAGCCATGCTTAATTTTACAAGTAAAAACCAAATACACTGAAAAATGACAAATGTACCTAACCTTTCTTTCTCTTCACCTTGGAGCAGTTGTTTCTGTATTTTTAGTTTTCTTGCCTTTCTTGTACCTTGCTGAATAATTGTTGACAGATGAGTGTATGCAGCTAGCGAGGTTGGCAGTGCAGCCAAATTCTTTGGCATATTTAGATATGTTAATAATACACACAATAATGACCGTTTTATTAACTCACATTTCGCCAAAATGTATCTGGAATTAATCAATCAAACATTTTTATCACATACTACATGTTTCTAGCAAATTTGGCCAGCATAACAGATTCATCATTCGTTTTAAAATCAGAAATGAGGGCAACGTGGATACCATTTAAAAGGAAGTGAGGCCATTTTGAAATCCAAGATGGTAATCTTTAGTTACCAAGAAACAGTGAAAGCAACTATCAACATGGGTATCATTTAAAGTAGTTATAAAATATCTGAATTTTTTAATTTAGGCCATTTTGTTAACAAAGATGGCGGTCTCCGGTAACCATCAAAGTTTACCATGTCATCGGAATTGTGTACAGGAAAATATTGGTGGAGGTGGAAAGAAAATAGCTGAATTACATATTTGATTTCAGCAATGAATTGGGTCATTAAATGAGAAAAAAAATCTTTTTTATTACATACATCGATAAAACTGATTTTTGTGATCACAACCATGTTTTTTTCCAACTCAGGAAACGTGAAAATAAAATTTAAATTTAAAATAAAGAAATATTTTGACAGTCTTGACACTATCAGAAGCATTTGACATATCGAATTTCATGACAAATGATGCCCTGTCAGAAAAAATGAATACATGATTTCCCGGTTTTCCCGCAGGGTTAGTTTTATTTGACATAAACGCTATCCAATGCATATAGTTTTTTTTTTTCATTTTGGGTGTTGTCTTGATAGGCCAGATGTAAACAACCGCAGTTTTCCTATGTATGGTTGTCTATGTTTACAAAGGATTTATTTAAAAAACAAAAAAAAATCGTTTTTACGTATTACAACGAAATTTTTTTGAAATACCGTTATATTATGTATATTGGACCTAAAATTTATCGAATGGAATGGAAAACTATATATAGCTTACCCAGGTAGCATTTCTCGTTTTATAGCACACTACAAGTGCATTCTAAGTTTTATGAAGGGCTTCAAGAGTGCCATAGAACCTAAATTGTTGCTAGGGTAATGACCCAATTTGACAGCTTCGTACAATTATAATAGCATACTGCGGCTATCACATTTTTTTCAAAATTTCTTAAATTCGCAGATTTCAGACGAAAAATAATGAATCTAGTAATATCTCGTAATCTAGCTTATATAAACTGGTTGCAATGAAAAACGTTATTTGGTAGTAAGTTCATCTCTATTATATTTTTGTTGCAAATTTGATTCTGATGGATAGGCTGTTATGCTGGCCAAATTTGCTAAAAATATGTAGTATGTTATGAAAATGTTGGATTGATTAATTGATTCAGCAGGTGAAAACGGCAAAAACTTTCTAAAAGATCCAGAAAGTAAGAAGAGTGGTGAAGTGCGTGAACATAAATTTGGTCCTTCGAGCCGGATCTTGAAGAAAAGTGCCCGCGAGTGAACAGAAAACTGCCCAGAATAGGCAAAAAGTGAACTAAAGGTGCCCAGAAGAGGCAAAAGGTGATTGTAAATTGCCCAGAATAGGCGAAAAAATCGCAAAGAACGGCCCCGCTGTAGACGGGTAAAGCCAGAAAAAGTGCGCGAAAGGTGATTTTCGGTAGCGTCCCCAAGCGGCAAACTAGCCATTTTACGCGGTAGTGCAAACAAAACCGCATAGTGTTCCCTCCAAGAATCCACCATCGCAGAATATTTACATCGTTACAACGAGTAGTGCGTGCGAGACACAGCCAGCTGACGATAGCGTAGGTAGTGTGCATTGTTTACCTACTGCCTGAACGGTGCGCGCCGTGCTGGAACATAAAGATTTCTGAAGGAATATTTTCAAAAAAGTTTTTAAGTTTCGCGGTGAAATTTTTATTTTGCAAATTGACTGTTCGGGTGCATTTTGGATTCTTGGAGGTTGAAAAGTGCGTGAGTGAACGGGAATACGGCGCTACCGAAGAAGAAAATGGCCGACGAGAGGAAATTCAGTGAGTTGGAGCTGACGAAGCAGAATATTGTCGATTCAATGGCTTTGTTGGAATATTATGCGAAGGAGTTCGACAAGGACAGTAAGTTTGCGGGCCAAGTAGAAGCGTGGGCGGAAAAGTTGGAGAAATTTTACGACGAGTTTCACCGGACGGTGGTGAAATTGGAGATGTTTTCCACCGATAAGGAGCCAATCGACCTGAAAAAGGAACGGCAGTTGTTCGACGGTCGCTATTATGCTCTTCGGTCCTTCTACTTGGCCAAACTGGCGAAGAAAATACGTTCTTCCCCTTCTGCCAACCCCGCACCATCGAGACCAATGAACATCAGGCTTCCGGAGCTTAACCTACCCAAGTTTAGCGGTAAGTTGGAAGACTGGTGTGTTTTTCGCGATTCGTTTGAATCCGCTGTAGGTTCCCGGAGCGACATCAGTGCGGTCGAGAAAATGCACTATCTGAAGGGCCTCGTTCAAGGAGAGGCAGCGCGCATTCTCGACCCTATCAAAATAAGCGAACAGGGCTACAAGGACGCTTGGCGAACGTTGCGGCTGCGTTTTGAGAACAACCGGCAGTTAATCAAGTGTCACATTCGGACGCTTTTCGACACTCCAACAATGCGCAAGGAATCAGCTGAAGATCTGCTTGCGCTGATCGATCGCTTCGAGCAGCAGATCTCCGTTCTGAAAAGCTTGGGTGAACCAGCAGACCGATGGAGCTCTATCCTGGTTTACCAGCTATCTATACGCCTCGATCCTTGTACGCTCCGGGAATGGGAGAACCACTGTAGCAAACTCGATGCTGACAACATCGCTTCAGTTCTGGGAGGAACCGCCGGCACATCAGAGGACACAAGCACTGGTGCGTCAACTTCAATGCCATCATACGTGACGATGGTAAACTTCCTCCAGAACTACGCTCGAGTTTTGCAAGCAGTTTCTTCAGCCACTTCGAACACCGCTCCTCCTCGCAGCAAGCCAAATCCGACATCCAAGCTAGCAGCTTTTCCAGTCGCAGCTACACAGCAAACTGCAGTATCCAGTGCACCCTCTTCCAGCGCCAGCAAGCCGAAGCCGTGCGACAAGTGCGGTGAGAGCCATTACCTGTACAGCTGTCCGGAATTTCGGAAACTCAACCTTCGCCAACGGATCGACCTGGTAAGACAGAAAAACCTTTGCATTAACTGTTTGAGATCGAGTTCCCATTATGCCCGGAACTGTTCTGGGTCAAGATGCCGTACATGTACCAAGAAGCACCACACGCTTCTTCATACTGAGCCCTCTGACGACAATCCCGCTTCTGGTCAAGCCACCGGATCAACTTGCTGTGTTGCCCTCCAGCCGACTCTCACCGCAGCATCTGCGCTGCATGCTCCAAACTCACTGTCACCCCAGTCTGTTTCGCAAGCTCCCATCCAGCAACCGTCTACCTCTACCTCAATCGCAAACTTATCCCACATTCATGCGCCTTCCATGAGTTCTCAGACAGCCCTCGTATCACATACTGGTGAAGTGATTCCTGGAACCGTTTTCCTTCCGACTGCGCTAGTGAATATCCGTAACGGTAGAGGTCGCATCGTTACTGCTCGTTGCTTGCTGGACTGTGCTTCCCAACGCAACTTTGTTTCTGGGGCTCTTTGCGAACGACTGCAGCTTCCTCGCATCCGATTGCCGCATGCTATCCCGATAAGCGGAATCGGAAACACTACAACGCTGGTTGAATACCAGGCCACGATAACCATCTTCTCTCGAGTCACTCCCTTCTCCGTACAATGCTCCATGCTCGTTCTGCCTTCCATTACCGTCAAGCTGCCCCAGTCGACGGTAGAAGCCCGCCACTGGCCGATTCCAAAGCACGTGGAGCTTGCAGATCCAACATTCGCTGTTGCTGGCGACATCGACATGATTCTGGGTGCCGCCCATTTCTTCCAAATTCTTCGATACGGCAGGATATCGCTCGGGGAAGAGTTACCGCTTCTGCAGAATACAGAGTTCGGTTGGGTCGTCTCCGGAGAGTGTTTATTGGAAAACCACGATCACAGCGATCCACGCAAGTGCCAGTTCAGTAATCCCTGCACAATCGATGAATTGGTCAACCGATTCTGGCAGCTCGAAGAAGTCCACGATGCAAAGGGATGGTCTCCGTCGGAACGATACTGTGAGGAACATTTCTTGAAGAACACCACCCGCAACTCCGAAGGCCGCTACGTCGTCAAGCTGCCCAAGCGTGACGAGCTGCTTTGGCAGTTAAAGGACAACAAATACAACGCCACCCGCCGCTTCTTCTCTCTAGAACGCTCACTCGGTGCGAGTCCCGATAAGAAGGCGATGTATCAGCAGTTCATCCACGAGTACGTGAGATTGGGACATATGCGGGAGATTGGCCCCGATGAAATCGACGCGCAACCGCAATACTACCTTCCACACCACGCTGTGATGAAACTCGACAGCACCACTACAAAGCTTCGTACCGTATTCGACGCATCATGCCGCTCGAAGTCCGGTATCTCGCTGAACGATGTCCTGCTTCCTGGTCCCACAATCCAGGACACTCTCGTGACGATTGTCCTCCGTTTTCGAATCCACCAGTTCGTGATATCTGCGGACATTGAAAAAATGTACCGGCAGATTTTGGTCCATCCCACCGACCAACCGCTGCAGCGAATTCTCTGGCGCGACGATCCCGAGGCTCCACTGAAGAGCTACCAGCTCCGCACCGTCACATACGGCACAAGCAGTGCTCCATTTTTGGCAACTAGGGTGCTGCAGAAGCTCGCCGATGATGAAGGGCAACATTTTCCGCTGGCGGAACCCGCTGCCCGCCACGACTTCTACGTCGACAATTTGCTGTCTGGTTCTGACGATGCTGAATCTCTCGCCGTTACCTGCAACCAGCTCATTGCAATGCTCGCAGGCGCAGGACTTCCTCTCCGGCAATGGTCTTCGAATTGTCAAGCTATTCTTGATACCATTCCGTTGGAGCTCCGAGAGACGAAAACACTACTCGATTTGGACCACGAGTCCTCCGTGACTGCACTTGGCCTCCGCTGGGAACCGTCGACCGATTTTCTTTCGCTCAAGACGCCGAATTGGAAGGAATGCACGGTTCTGAACAAACGAACGATCCTCTCTCAGATCAGCAGCCTTTTCGACCCCTTAGGTTTGATTGGACCGACCATTGCAAAGGCGAAAATCATGCTGCAGAGTCTTTGGAAACTCCATCTCGACTGGGACACACCCGTGGCTAACGGATTCGCTCACGCATGGCAGGAATTTCACCAGAAGCTTTCAGCACTTGCCCACCTTCGAGTTTTTCGCCATGTGTTACGTCCGGGTTACGACCGCTTGGAGATTCACGGGTTCAGCGACGCTTCAGAGTCTGCATATGGCGCATGCATCTATCTCCGGTCAATACCATCTATCTCCGGTCAATAATGGCTTTGTTGGAATATTATGCGAAGGAGTTCGACAAGGACAGTAAGTTTGCGGGCCAAGTAGAAGCGTGGGCGGAAAAGTTGGAGAAATTTTACGACGAGTTTCACCGGACGGTGGTGAAATTGGAGATGTTTTCCACCGATAAGGAGCCAATCGACCTGAAAAAGGAACGGCAGTTGTTCGACGGTCGCTATTATGCTCTTCGGTCCTTCTACTTGGCCAAACTGGCGAAGAAAATACGTTCTTCCCCTTCTGCCAACCCCGCACCATCGAGACCAATGAACATCAGGCTTCCGGAGCTTAACCTACCCAAGTTTAGCGGTAAGTTGGAAGACTGGTGTGTTTTTCGCGATTCGTTTGAATCCGCTGTAGGTTCCCGGAGCGACATCAGTGCGGTCGAGAAAATGCACTATCTGAAGGGCCTCGTTCAAGGAGAGGCAGCGCGCATTCTCGACCCTATCAAAATAAGCGAACAGGGCTACAAGGACGCTTGGCGAACGTTGCGGCTGCGTTTTGAGAACAACCGGCAGTTAATCAAGTGTCACATTCGGACGCTTTTCGACACTCCAACAATGCGCAAGGAATCAGCTGAAGATCTGCTTGCGCTGATCGATCGCTTCGAGCAGCAGATCTCCGTTCTGAAAAGCTTGGGTGAACCAGCAGACCGATGGAGCTCTATCCTGGTTTACCAGCTATCTATACGCCTCGATCCTTGTACGCTCCGGGAATGGGAGAACCACTGTAGCAAACTCGATGCTGACAACATCGCTTCAGTTCTGGGAGGAACCGCCGGCACATCAGAGGACACAAGCACTGGTGCGTCAACTTCAATGCCATCATACGTGACGATGGTAAACTTCCTCGAGTTTTGCAAGCAGTTTCTTCAGCCACTTCGAACACCGCTCCTCCTCGCAGCAAGCCAAATCCGACATCCAAGCTAGCAGCTTTTCCAGTCGCAGCTACACAGCAAACTGCAGTATCCAGTGCACCCTCTTCCAGCGCCAGCAAGCCGAAGCCGTGCGACAAGTGCGGTGAGAGCCATTACCTGTACAGCTGTCCGGAATTTCGGAAACTCAACCTTCGCCAACGGATCGACCTGGTAAGACAGAAAAACCTTTGCATTAACTGTTTGAGATCGAGTTCCCATTATGCCCGGAACTGTTCTGGGTCAAGATGCCGTACATGTACCAAGAAGCACCACACGCTTCTTCATACTGAGCCCTCTGACGACAATCCCGCTTCTGGTCAAGCCACCGGATCAACTTGCTGTGTTGCCCTCCAGCCGACTCTCACCGCAGCATCTGCGCTGCATGCTCCAAACTCACTGTCACCCCAGTCTGTTTCGCAAGCTCCCATCCAGCAACCGTCTACCTCTACCTCAATCGCAAACTTATCCCACATTCATGCGCCTTCCATGAGTTCTCAGACAGCCCTCGTATCACATACTGGTGAAGTGATTCCTGGAACCGTTTTCCTTCCGACTGCGCTAGTGAATATCCGTAACGGTAGAGGTCGCATCGTTACTGCTCGTTGCTTGCTGGACTGTGCTTCCCAACGCAACTTTGTTTCTGGGGCTCTTTGCGAACGACTGCAGCTTCCTCGCATCCGATTGCCGCATGCTATCCCGATAAGCGGAATCGGAAACACTACAACGCTGGTTGAATACCAGGCCACGATAACCATCTTCTCTCGAGTCACTCCCTTCTCCGTACAATGCTCCATGCTCGTTCTGCCTTCCATTACCGTCAAGCTGCCCCAGTCGACGGTAGAAGCCCGCCACTGGCCGATTCCAAAGCACGTGGAGCTTGCAGATCCAACATTCGCTGTTGCTGGCGACATCGACATGATTCTGGGTGCCGCCCATTTCTTCCAAATTCTTCGATACGGCAGGATATCGCTCGGGGAAGAGTTACCGCTTCTGCAGAATACAGAGTTCGGTTGGGTCGTCTCCGGAGAGTGTTTATTGGAAAACCACGATCACAGCGATCCACGCAAGTGCCAGTTCAGTAATCCCTGCACAATCGATGAATTGGTCAACCGATTCTGGCAGCTCGAAGAAGTCCACGATGCAAAGGGATGGTCTCCGTCGGAACGATACTGTGAGGAACATTTCTTGAAGAACACCACCCGCAACTCCGAAGGCCGCTACGTCGTCAAGCTGCCCAAGCGTGACGAGCTGCTTTGGCAGTTAAAGGACAACAAATACAACGCCACCCGCCGCTTCTTCTCTCTAGAACGCTCACTCGGTGCGAGTCCCGATAAGAAGGCGATGTATCAGCAGTTCATCCACGAGTACGTGAGATTGGGACATATGCGGGAGATTGGCCCCGATGAAATCGACGCGCAACCGCAATACTACCTTCCACACCACGCTGTGATGAAACTCGACAGCACCACTACAAAGCTTCGTACCGTATTCGACGCATCATGCCGCTCGAAGTCCGGTATCTCGCTGAACGATGTCCTGCTTCCTGGTCCCACAATCCAGGACACTCTCGTGACGATTGTCCTCCGTTTTCGAATCCACCAGTTCGTGATATCTGCGGACATTGAAAAAATGTACCGGCAGATTTTGGTCCATCCCACCGACCAACCGCTGCAGCGAATTCTCTGGCGCGACGATCCCGAGGCTCCACTGAAGAGCTACCAGCTCCGCACCGTCACATACGGCACAAGCAGTGCTCCATTTTTGGCAACTAGGGTGCTGCAGAAGCTCGCCGATGATGAAGGGCAACATTTTCCGCTGGCGGAACCCGCTGCCCGCCACGACTTCTACGTCGACAATTTGCTGTCTGGTTCTGACGATGCTGAATCTCTCGCCGTTACCTGCAACCAGCTCATTGCAATGCTCGCAGGCGCAGGACTTCCTCTCCGGCAATGGTCTTCGAATTGTCAAGCTATTCTTGATACCATTCCGTTGGAGCTCCGAGAGACGAAAACACTACTCGATTTGGACCACGAGTCCTCCGTGACTGCACTTGGCCTCCGCTGGGAACCGTCGACCGATTTTCTTTCGCTCAAGACGCCGAATTGGAAGGAATGCACGGTTCTGAACAAACGAACGATCCTCTCTCAGATCAGCAGCCTTTTCGACCCCTTAGGTTTGATTGGACCGACCATTGCAAAGGCGAAAATCATGCTGCAGAGTCTTTGGAAACTCCATCTCGACTGGGACACACCCGTGGCTAACGGATTCGCTCACGCATGGCAGGAATTTCACCAGAAGCTTTCAGCACTTGCCCACCTTCGAGTTTTTCGCCATGTGTTACGTCCGGGTTACGACCGCTTGGAGATTCACGGGTTCAGCGACGCTTCAGAGTCTGCATATGGCGCATGCATCTATCTCCGGTCAATACCTGCCGAGGGCCCTTGTACAGTTCGCCTGGTGATTTCTAAGTCCAAGGTCGCTCCGATGGGGACTCAAACCATTCCACGCCTCGAGCTATGCGCAGCTCAACTCCTGTCCAGACTTCTTAAACAAGTTCAGGACAGCCTCGACATAACCGCCACCACATATCTGTGGACCGATTCTTCCATCGTCTTGAACTGGATATCCGCAACTCCATCGACATGGAAGACGTTCGTAGCCAACCGAGTGGCTGAAATCCAAGAGCTGACGTCTCACGCCGTTTGGAATCACGTCCCATCCGAAGACAATCCCGTCGATCTCGTTTCTCGAGGAATGGACCTCGATGAACTCCTCGCTAGTGCACTGTGGTGGAACGGACCGCAGTGGCTAAAACCAATATTCGCTCCTTGGCCAGCGAAGTACGTCGTCGTAGCGACCTCAAACTCAGACCAACCGGAGGTCCGACAGACTATTGCCCTTCCGGTCGTGAGCGTAGAACCGTCAGATATCGTCGATCGCTATTCCAATCTTCGTCAGCTACTTCGGATCGGCACACTTCTTCGGCGTTTCGCCGCTAACTGCCTTCACCGGAAGAATCACCAACCAATTCTTGTCGGCCCGTTGACGGCTCTTGACATTGATCGCACTCTGCTCAATCTGGTCCGTCGCATACAACAGCAGTACTTTGCCAACGAGATACGCCAACTTGAAACCGTCGGAAAAGTAAACCGTAAATCCAAACTACGGTATCTGCACCCGACACTCGTAGACGGCATTATTCGTGTCGGCGGCCGGCTTCACAATGCTGCGATACCTGTCGACGAAAACACCCGATCGTCCTCCCCAAACATCGTCTCACCGACATGATCGCCACGAGAGAACATCATAAGACGCTCCATGCCGGTCCCAGCTTACTACTATCCTCGTTGCGGCCCCTCGGCGGACGGAACTTGGTTCGCAACATTGTTCACGGCTGCATGGTATGCGCACGTGCCAAACCCAAGCCGTTGCAGCAGCTGATGGGGGATCTGACATCTGTTCGGGTCAACCAGGCGTACCCGTTTCAGAATGTTGGCGTTGACTTGGCTGGGCCAATGTACGTGAGAACGTCACTCCGAAATAAGAGATCGCCATTCTTCAAAGCCTACATCACCGTATACGTATGTATGGCTACCAAAGCCGTGCACTTGGACCTTGTGTCGGATCTGACCACTAGCACATTCATTGCGAGCCTGCGAAGATTTGTCGGCCGTAGAGGAAAGCCTGCGCATATCTACTGCGATAACGCCACGAACTTTGTTGGAGCACAGCGAGAACTGGAAGAACTGCGGAAGCTTTTCCGAACTCAAGTTCACCAAGATGCCGTAGCAAACGAATGCGCAGACAACGGAATACAGTTCCACTTCATCCCACCTCGCTCTCCCACATTCGGTGGAATCTGGGAAGCCTGCGTGAAATCCGTGAAGACCCTGCTTCGCAAAATCCTCGGAAATGCCCACCTAACCGAATCCGAGCTGCAAACCGCATTGATTCAGGTCGAGTCAATGCTAAACTCTCGCCCAATCACGCCGTTGCCGGACAATCCATCCGATGAGCTTGCTCTGACTCCAGGACATTTCCTGATTGGTCGTCCGTTGAATGCGGTACCTGATCCAGATTGCCGTGAAGTTCCTGAATCCAGGTTGTCTCGATGGGAACGAGTACAACAGCTAACTCAGCACTTCTGGAGTCGTTGGCACAAGGAGTATCTCACCACCCTGCAAAATCGCTACCGCTGGACAGAAGCCATGGACAATCTAGCCGTTGGTTCCATCGTCGCTCTCAAAGATGAGAGAGCACCGCCGTTGAAATGGCCCCTGGGACGCGTGCTCAGCGTTCATCCCGGCCCTGACGGCCTTGTTCGTGTCGCCACCGTGAAGTCGACCTTCGGCATCGTTCAACGCGCCATCCCAAAGCTCTGCTTACTTCCAGTTGAAGTGGCGCCACCCATCGTAGCACCGAGTCCCTCACCAACTAGCAGCCCTACGTCAACAACGCCAAATGAAGGCCCTTGCTCAGGGAACCGAGCCGCCGGACGAGATCCCGGCCCTTGCTCAGGGAACAGAGCCGCCGGACGAGATCCCGGCCCTTGCTCAGGGTACAGAGCCGCCGGACGAGCTCCCGGCCCCTACTCGGGGAAATGAGTCGCCAGACGAGATCCTGGCCCAAGCTCGGGGGTATCGAGCGGTTCGTGGTTCACCTGTAAAGAACCAAGCCTCGCCGTGTGGGTTCCTAGAACCCCCGGCTGGGACTTGACTCGAGTTAAGTACCCCATCCTAATTTGTTAAACCAACAGTTCGCGTACAGATGTTCCTCCTTTACAGCACACCACTCCCGGGCAGTATCCTGTAGTCGGACCCGACGCACCTCGAAAAATCATCCTGGAAGCTGTAAGGAGGCCTGTACAGGCAAGACGAATCCAGATCTCCATATCCCGTTGAACGTCAGTCATCGCAAGAAGCTCGAACTTCCGCCGCTAATGCCCGTTGAATTTCTTAAAATTTCATTGGCGGCCGGAATGTTCAATACTCACCTTTAATCCACTACAACATGAACCTGAAATGAAATGAAATTTTATGCATTGTACATACCTGTAAATACTCACCTAGCCCTAAGAAAAAGTGAACTAATCATAGAATTTTAGAAACAAAATGCAATGAAAAATACTTACCGTACGATTCGCACAGTCAGCCCACTGTGCAAACCCTAAGCAGAAATGGATTCTGCAAACCATAACATAGCTGTCAAACAGCCGCAGCATAAAACACACATTGACAAATGTACACAAAAAACATACAATAAACAGATAGGAAAACGCAATCGATGGTGTCGGTCGCAGAAAAATAGTTTTTCGAGTTTTCATTTTCGCGATATCCAAAGTTCCCTACAAACCCGTTCATTTCGCGCGCGACAGCTGAAAGTGCAGTGGATGCAGAAAAAGTCCTGATTCAGCAGGTGAAAACGGCAAAAACTTTCTAAAAGATCCAGAAAGTAAGAAGAGTGGTGAAGTGCGTGAACAAGCTGTATACACTCATCTGTCATCTGGCACAAGAAAGGCAAGATAACCAAAAATACGAAGCCAGTTGTCTCTTCTTCTCTTAGTTTTACCCGGATCTCATTTGACTGGTACTCACTGGGCAAATTGAAAGCGGATCTATTCATTTGAGAGCATCAAACGTAGGAGGTTGAATATGAATTGCGACTCATTTGAAAGCAACGGTGAGTGAAGTGCCATGAACCGAGCTTCAGATCAACAGCAACTGATGCGTTAAATGAATATGAATGCTACCGTAGACGACTGATTGACTGCGTTCATTCAGTTTCAATTGAATGAAATGAAATTTTACTGCACTGGTCGCATGACACTATGGAATTGGGGTTCCCTGTTTGGTGGATTTTTACCACTGGGACAGGTAGTCCGTAGTGTAATTCTTAGCCGGCTGAAACAACCGCTACCGACACTACACGGCTTATCTAGGCTGTTCGGAGAAAGAAGCTGACATTGAAGGACAGCTTCGATAGATGGCTGAACAGCCAAGCAAACAATCGACGCAAATAGTTTGTGACTGCAATTCCGAAACTTACACTAGATTCCACAACGCCCAGTCGAAACATACATCTACATTGTAATGCAATTGCGAATCCAGAGTTTTGTTTCTCCATACATAGATGAACCTATGTATAGAGAGCTGAAACTCAAGAATGTGCTATTGTTCATAACACAGTGTGGTAAAGAGCTATAGTTTAAGCCTTATCTGAATGACAATATCTCTTCGAGGGTGTTGTCGTTCTATTATCTCAATATCCCATCGAAGGTGTTGATATATCCGCTCACCCAAAGTTGTCTTTCATTCCTTTGAGAGTGAAGAATACTTCTGAATTGTCTATGTTCTCTGTGTCGTTATTCCTAACCATCAAACTTCCCCAATCCTTCACATCGAGAAATCATGGAAAGGCAAACCACGGCAAAGCACAAATCTCCAATCAACATGGGGAACATGCCACTTGAACCAGTCGCTACCAATTCCTTATTCCTGATAGTCCGAAAATCCGTGTAAAACCGGCACTAATTTGATAAACCGTATAGTCGTTAGTCATGACAATAAATTTTCGAAAATTCTCTTCAATGTTCTACAACTTATCTAATAATAGCAATTTCCAAACAGTCTTCTATTATTCAAAACTAATCCAAAATTATGATAATTGATATCAATTACACGCTTAACGTGTATCTCAAATCGTTCAAAATCCCCGGTACGTGATTTAATATTCACAACTTATTCTGTCCGCTCACGCGATCGCATTCAAGCGCACGCCCGCGAGAAAACAAACAACAAACAGATCATCCCGCAAATACCAGACACTACATCACCACCGCCCAATGCCAGTGCTTTCGTTCATCGTGCCAGGTTTCGCGTAAACGACCCCAAGCTTGGTCAAATTCATTGGAGAAGAAAAAGTAGTGCCTTTTGTGAAGTGTGTCGTGTTCACACTTACCCGCCAACGCACCAACCAGTGAAACTGCCGAAGAAGAGTAGGTGACTTTTGACGAGGGGTCTTCCTCGGGTGTCTGGTGGTCTGTTCTGGTCACCGAAGACATCTTGACGATAGCAGTCCCAGTCGGTGTTTACGTGAGGGCGTTTATGCATAACTTTTTTGATTCGAGGTTGCGTCTTCAAAAACAGAATTCAGTACCTGTTAATTCAGACCAGCTCACTTTATACGTTCCCCCTTAATTATCACAAACCCAAACATCACACTGTTGACCGACTGTTGTTGATGTCCATGTCAATCTTTTAGAAAAATATCATAATCGCTCCATAATAGAGACACTTTCTTGCTATCCACTTGATTCTCCCACCCACCAACCGGCCAGCGGAGCGGAGCGACCTCAACTTTCAAACGGTGGGAACCGTGATGGAATTAGCATTTCGTATATTTCAACCTTGATTGCCGAGATCCAGATCCAGACAAATTATCACCCGGAACGAGTCGGACGGCGGCCAAGCCTACGCCGATGAATGGGTGCTGTTCAATGACATTGTACGGGGGAGAAAAATGAGCTTAATAACTGTCATTTATCCGTGCTAAGTATGTCTTCCTGATGGACGCGCAGATCATGGGTGGCATTTCTTCGGTAGGTTCTGGTACTTCAAGCACGATCTGCTCGAATTCACGGATATACGCCCGCGGTTTCCGAGGAATGTGCGCAGGTGTTGTTTTGAGATGGGGCAATTTGGGGTTTTCAAACATGATCAGATCATGGTCATCGTCGGCAATTTTCCGCGACCACGGAGCACGGAGCGGCGCGTGGTACGGTGGTTGTTCATCGCATACAAATGGCTTATCAGTGTGCGGTCAAACTATCCCGATGAGAGGGATGCTGCGTGTGTGTTCTGACGATTCCGCTCGGATGCTGCGTCCGAACGAGCTCCATTTGAATAAAAGTGCGATAAAGTTTGATATCTTATGAAGTGAAAAATTATTGAAATAATTTCCGATATGCAAAACGTGCCGACCTACAGCAGCTTCTGGAATGACTGAACAGTTTGAAAACGTTGTTGAATTTTATACCGATCGAACTTGAGCAGAACTGTAATATTTCTTGTATTGTTTCATATATTCTTCATAAAATGCAGGTGCTAAACAAACCGTAGAAATTATAATTCTAGAGATTTTGATCAATGAAAGTAAACAAATCTTCCGCTACCTACACAATAATATCTTTATGATTTTCGGAGTTTTTATGCAAATTTTAAAACAACGAAGTAGCGGACCTACAGAAAGAATCTTTGGCATTTGTTTTATTTATATACCTAGCCCTAGCTAATAAATTATAACACTCATCTTATTATTATTTTTGTTTCCACTGTAAATTTCACAAATAAAAATGTCGTCATATCTCATAATTTAGTGAATTTATAGGAATAATTGAAAAGTAAAACATTTTAACTTTTATGTTATTACTTGCGTTTTCGTTCGATTTATTGAACAAGTAAATAACGAAGAATTCCACGAAGATCCGTCCAAAAATCTTTGAAGTCGTGACCGACCATCTTAGATTCCGATGAAACTGTACACGTTCCACCGGTATGGAAGACTAAACATTTTTTACAGTCAATAAGATTATTCTAACTCAAGAGAATTTTTTAAAAGGGCTTGAAAGTTTCTACATCTAGAAAAATAAATTATACTTTTTTCCTTCTTTAAATCATGAGCTGCTCTTTTAAATTACCACGAAACTGTGATTGCTGCATTTGTCTCGCTTCGTCACATCTAGAGTCCTAAGAAGGAGTAGTAAAGTCAGAAAAGTGTACAGCCGAAGGTGACTAGGACAGCAGGACAAATGAACATAAGGCAGAAGGCAATGAAGCCGAATGTTTAATAAAGAAGCTGGAGTTTGACTTGCGGAGCTTCCAGGATTTCTCGACTTAAGATAAATTTGCATAGCTCGACTATGCTTGTTCAAGCCCCAGCGAGGAAGGGATCTTTTTTTTTTTTTTTTTTTCAATTCGTTTATTTGATAAGGCAGGTTTGCGTTAGCTTAAAGGTGCCAATTTTGTTTTGTTTTACATTTTAAATTACTTAAAACTAGGGGCTTACATATTGATTTTTGAAATTAAACTAAGGCTAATTTATAGCTATACATATACACAAGGGGGTAGTATAATTTTCGTAAGATTAGAGGGGTCATTTAGTTTTTATGGCAATATGGTTTGACATTTTTAGCAATGAGATTATTGGAGCAAATAATGTTTAACTAAGGGGGAAAATTTTTACGACTATCTTAAAAGTAGAAATAATTAGAGGGCGTGATTAAATTTTGTAAAGATTCGGAGACATTAATTAGAGTTATTTTATGTGGTAGTAGAGTTGGGCATTTTCAACGAGATCATATAATATAATAGTTAAAACTAGAAAAGGCAAGAAGAGCTAAATGCTTCATGAAGATATTTGGGGGGGGGGGGGGGGAGGTGTGTTACTTCTGTGTATAAAAGTCAGGGGAAGTAGGGTGGACAAACATGGTAGGGGGAGAACATTATTTCAGTTTCAGACTTCGGGAGATCAACGGATGGATTACAGAATCAGGGTGGTCTTCATCAGGAAGAATCATGTACTGGGACGCCGAGTGGTCGTTCTCGAGATGGCAGGGGTTTCTCCAGACGATTTCGTAGTGCGGCTCAGATGTTGATCGGCTACATTTCGAGTTGTGCGTGTGATGTTCGTGCTTTAGGTCCCGTGTTTGTTGGCTCATTCGACAGGGATGTTTTGTGTCGCCTTGGAGTCGCATCAAACCATCGTGGGTGTATGGTACAGGTGGAAGAGAGCGCTTCTGAGAATGATAAGGAAAAAGGGGCAGTTAAAGTTGGATATTGATGGTTTTAATGAAGGTGTATATAAGGGACATATAGAGGACATCGCGGCTTGCCAACACATCTCGAACCGGGACGTTGGGTGGTCTTCCTCGGGCCCGGAGGGTGTCCATAAGCCGAGACCTGGCGGAACTGTACTCGGTGCACGCCCAGACTATGTGCTCTATATCGTGATGACCGTCGCCACAAGCGCAGATACCACTCTCCACGAGCCCAATACGTCGGAGATGTGCATCCAGCGTGTAATGGTTCGCCATGAGTCGGGACATCACACGAATGAAGTCACGACCCACATCCATCCCCTTGAACCAAGGTTTCGTCGATACCTTAGGGACTATCGAATGTAGCCACCTTCCTAGCTCCCCATTGCTCCACGAGGTTTGCCAACTTTCGAGGGTTCTCTGATGAGTAATACTGAAAAATTCGTGGAAGCAAATTGGTCTTTCAAAAACGTCACCTTCAATGGCACCCACCTTAGCTAAGGAGTCCGCCTGCTCATTGCCCGGAATGGAGCAATGAGAAGGGACCCACACCAAGGTAATCTGGAAAGATTTGTCAGATAAAGCACTCAGTAGCTCCCGTATTTTCCCCAAAAAATACGAGGAATGCTTTCCATGTTTCATCGAGCGAATAGCGTCAATAAAACTCAGACTATCCGAGACGATGAAGTAATGGTCTGCGGGTAATGTGTCAATGACTCCAAGGGTATACTGAATAGCAGCTAGTTCTGCGGCGTAAACTGAAGCAGGGTCACTGAGTTTGTAGGAGGCGGTGAACTTTTGATTGAAAATACCGAAGCCAGTGGACCCTTCGAGGTTTGATCCGTCAGTATAAAACATCTTAGAACAGTCGACTTCTCGGAATTTATTATAAAAAATATTTGGAACCACTTGTGGGCGTATATGGTCCGGAATTCCAATAATCTCATCTTTCATGGATGTGTCGAAGAAAACAGTAGATTCAGAAGTATTTATGAAATGCACACGGTTGGGATTGTAAGAAGAAGGATTAATATTTTGCGCCATGTAGTCAAAGTACAGGGACATAAAACGGGTCTGAGAATTGAGCTCAACAAGCCTTTCGAAACTACTGCCGAAAATGAGCAATTTATATTCATAAAATTGGTAAAGTTTTTTTGACGTGCAAGGAAAGTAACTCCGAAGGAGACTGCCAATCTCATATTTGATAATACTACTATTAAATAAGAACAACTTAACCCCCAACGTATCTTAACATGGATTTTATTTATTGTTAATTTCCTTTCGAACACTTTTGTTTGATTAGTGCTTATTTAACGAACAAGGACACTAATCCATTGGGTATTTAATGCGCGTGGGGAATACGCATGGTCTTGTCTGAGTGAATGATGACTTTTGAACTATATATGTGAGTTTAGAATTGATAATTCGCAAGAACAATTCAAAACCAATTATCATGTTGCGTCAATGATATATCAGCACGAAGAACATATGGTCGGTGTTAAGTCAGACCGGACTAAGTGACAAAATATTGATTTCGAGAAAAACGAGTTTAAAGTTTGAATCGCAGCATCCTTTACATTATAAATGGAAATTAATTTTTGCCTTAATTCTTGCTTATTGTTACATATTTCAAATCTGGCAAAAATCGAATGTAGCTGACGTAATTCTTTATCCATTGCTCTCATTATCTCATTTTTTTATGTTTTGCGACTTAGTCCGGTCTGACTTAACACCGACCAAATGTTTTATTGTCATATTCATTGGTTTACTGTTATTCCATTAAATCATCAATCTATTTGGTTGACAGCCATTTTGGTGCAGGGTTGCGATAGTAGTTTTTAGGATAAATCGGGTGAGCTAAATTCAAAAATGACCATAGTTTTTACCGCCGTGCTCCTGTTTTTGAAATTTCTTTATTAATTTGTTATTTGTTACTAGTCAGTGTTAAAATTTTTTTCTAAATTTTTCGAATTTACATACTGTATCAAATATGTTATTAAAAGGTGCTACAAATATCTGACAAATATTTGGATATCTGGAAAGGCATATTACATACTGCCAAATTCGAAAAAAGCATACGTAAACAAAAAAAAAACACCACTTTTTACGAAAATTTGACATTTTGCAAAATTGAAAATGCTGCCATTTCAAAAGTTCTCAATGAATTTCTATCAAAGATAGCTTTATTGGTAGCTGTAAGCCTCTTCTTTCAGACAAAAAAAAACTAAACAGACGAAAATTGTCAGAGTTCTGATCAATTTACCTAATTGAAGAAAATCTTCAAAATCAACTCTTTTTGGTATTTCTACAGACACGACAAAAATTTTGGAAAATCTATTAAAAATAAATTTCTTTTTATAGACTTCGATGCTCTGGATATGAAATAAAAGTCAAAGAAGTTTTATGACCACATTTTAACATAACCCTAAAATATATTTTTTGTAATAGACAGCAATTTTTGCACCTCACTTCATTACGATCGTCAGCATTTGGCAGTTCAGCTCTACAGTTCTTGGTGTTTCATTTGTGATACCGTTTGAGTTTGTTGCCTGCATATTTCTTGGGATGTGCGAGAAGTAATTACGAACAGGTATTTATATATTGCATTTATTCAGTACTTTACGCCTAGCTCACCGAAACAAAATGGATTCAATAAGAAATACGGCGTCTTCACGGAGACAGCGTAAGAATGATCCAAATCCGCCGACAATGTATCAAACAGAAATACATGCCATTCTAGAATGCACTTACGTATGTCAGAAAAGAAAATAACGGTACCCAAATATCTGCATTTTATTAGATAGTCAGACTGCGCTCAATGCATTAAGGGGCTCCTACATGTCGTTCAAAACTAGTACACTCCCATTCTTGCACTCCGACAATTGGCGGAGAAAACCCATGTTAATTTATACTGGGTTCCAGGACATAGTGACGTTGCAGGGAACGAAAAAATCGATGATCTAGCTAGAAGAGGGTCTTCCTCTAATTTTATCGGCCCAGAACCATTTTGTGGGTTCTCATCGAGTGCCCTCAAAATGGAATTGAAAAGTGGGAAATCACAGCTATAAAGAACAAATGGAGTACCATACCTGGGCTACGACAATCAAAGAAATTTATCTAACTCAACGAGAAAAAAGTCTGGAGTTGTTTAGACTAAACAAAAAAGAACTATGTATCATGACAGGACTACTTACAGACACTGTCCGAGTAAATATCATCTTAAAAAAATGGTAAGCTTACAAACGATACATGCCGCGTTTGCGGATCTGAAAGTGAAACATCAGAGCATCTGCTCTGCGAATGCTTAGCATTGATACAACGCAGACTAAGAGTCCTCGGCAAAAAAAACATTGGAGCCTTTTGATATTTGGATTGTAAATCCCAAGCAGGTAATAAACTTCATACGAAGTGGTTTGCCTAACTGGAAAAAGTGTGTTATCTCAATAATGACAATCACTCATGATATGTCATAGTAGATAATACACTTAGATTAAAGAAGGGGCATACCAGAATAGATCTAAATACTGGTCGCAATGGTTCGTCTCCAACAAAAAAAAGTTTAATTTGCTATATTGATACGATATAATAAAAATGTTCATATATAAAATAAAATATATTTTGTGATCACTGGTCGTTTCTATTCCCTTTTCGAAATTCCATTCACAAACGTCATTGAACATATAATTGAGTTAGGTTATGTAAGTTGACCAAAAGTAACAAAACTACGACTTCATATTCAGATTGAGTATGTCCAAATCTATTCGCTGTCTCTTTCTAACTCTTGAACTCCGTATTTTTGTTTATAGTATAACTATTACAAAATGAAATATTTTTAGGTTATTTTGAAATGTGATAATAAAACTACTTTATGACTTTTAAGTTATATCCAAAGCATCGAAGTCTATAAAAAAACCTATTTTAATCCACCTAGCGATGCAATTGTGCCTTTCTCAATCATGAATCACGAGAATGTGTGCGTTGTTTATATTCATTAAAAACTTTTAAATGCATATATTACATTTTATTATTATACATCACGTGACAACTATATACAGGAAAATAAATCATTATTCGAGTTCTAAAATTTTGAAAAAGAAAAAACAGCCACGGTAATATTGAACTGAAAAAAGGTGCGAAATCGGCAAGTCCCAAAAAGTCGATTTTTATAAAAAAAAATTTTTCGAGATAACATAAAATCTCGACGTTTCATGTATTTTAAAGATGTTTGGCATCAAAAATACGAATTCGATTTCTGAAATTTCATGGGGTCCCCCTTTGAAAAAAATATGAGTTCCGGCTTATATGGGAATTTCATATGTGACCGGACGATTTAGTCTATATTTCCGGACCCATATAAGCGATCCGCACGAAATTTTACAGATATCTATGGGGATATTATAGCTATCATTTGGGACTAAGTTTGTGAAAATCGGCTCAACCATTTCTGAGAAACTGATGTGAGTTCGTAAATTTTGAAAGATGGACGCTTTTCCCGGGCACTTCCGGAACTGTCTATGGTGGTCAATGTAGTCAACGAAAGTTTGGTTGGCCGTCGGTGACCTAGAACAGCAAATTTAAGTTGTTTGAGAGACATTTTAGCGAAATTTTTACCTTTTTTGCTTTCATCGGAGTATCGGTTTGAATCACAATTTGCTATGTGATCGCACGCCACAACCTGTAACTCCGGAACCGGAAGTCGAATCGGGATGAAATTAAATAGCCATTTACGGGGACGCAATACCTTTCATTTGAGGCCAAGTTTAGTCGAATCGGTCTAGCCCTCTCCGAGAAACCGATGTGACTGTTATTCTGAATTTAGATACTTCCGCCGGGGCTTCCGGAACCGATGATGGTGGCCAATGTGGCCAAATAGACTTTGAATGGATGTTAGTGACCTAATACTACAAATCGAAGCAGTTGTGGTCATATTTTGGAAAAATTTTCACCTTTATACATTCATTGCAGAATTTATTAAAATCGACATTTTCTGCGTGTTCGTACTCATCACCCTGTAATTCCGGAATCGGAAGTCGGATCCATTAGAAATTCAATAGCAGCCTATGGGAACGTTGCACCTTTCATTTGAGACTAAGTTTTATCAAAATCGGTTCAGCCATCTCTGAGAAAAATGAGTGACATTTTTGGTCACATACACACGCACATACACACACACATATATACATACACACATACATACACACAGACATTTCGGTTTTCAGAGCAATTACAATACCTTTCTATTGAGAAAGGCAAAACATTTATTTTTAATAGATTTTCTGAAGTTTTTGTCGTGTCTGTAGTAATATCAAAAAGCGTTGATTTTGAAGATTTTCTTCAATTAGGTAAATTGATCAGAACTCAGACGATTTTCGTCTGTTTAGCTCGAACTTTTTTTTTTTGTGTGAAAGAAAACGCTTACAGCTACAAATACAGCTATTGTTGATCGAAATGGCAGCAATTTGAATTTTGCATGTAAATTTTCTTAAAAAAGGAGCATTTTATTTTGTTTACGCATGATTTTTTCGAATTTAACAGTATTCAATATACCTTTCCAGATTTCCAAATATTTGTTAGGTGTTTGTAGAAAAAAAATTGTAACACTGGCTACAAAAAAAATCAAATTTATGAAGAAATCTCAAAAACAGGAGCGCGGCGGGAAAAACTATGGTCATTTTTGAACTCAGCGCGCCCGATTTACCCTGCAAACTACTATCACAACCCTGCGCCAATTTTTTTTCTGATTTTGTAGACCAGTGTTATATTAATTGTTCTCATTGTATTGAGTTCTTTCATATACTTTGGAGTAGTTCATGCACAATATTATTGTCATGTTAACTTTATTTCTTCATGAGTATAAAAATGTTATAGCTTGATTATTGACATAAAGGGTGACACGTTAGTTTTTTTTGTGTTTATTGTCTCCAATCTTGCTCTAGTAATTAGCGTAAAAACGCGCACCGTATATTCGACATACAAAGTTATTCGTTTCAGGTATTTCAATAGTGCTTATTTTATACCGTTTAAAATGCTCCTTAGATAGCATAACAACGCGTGTGAATAATTATAACATAAGAATCAATCGTCGGCGGAGAAAGCAACCAATACACAATTGTCATTGATAGTAATACCAAAGTTTATACACCATAACTTAACTTGTTTTACGAAACCTTACCTTAGATATATCGACAAATGTCTAGAGACACTAAAAGTAATCGCTTTTCATTATATTGTATTATTTTCGGAATGTCGTGTTTCGCCGGAATGTAGAGGAAGGGAATAATAAAATCGCTCACCTGCCGTTTGATTCGATAAAACACAAGCAACACTCCCGACAGTCGGCTGTCCTGAGCTTGTTGGTTATGTTAAGTTGTTAATTCTACAAACCGAACTTTTCCCTAACTAATTCAACAAACGATAAATTTATCGTAAATTCTCGGCAGCCGGCTGCCCAGAGCAATAAATACACGATTACATTTCTGAAAGTTGTATAGATCGTATCACTTATCAATGTTAATCCATCGATGTATCTCTTTAGACTATCCCATTAACAAAACTCCTTCCCCTGGCAAACGTGGAGTATACACGATCTCCATAACAACGTTTGTTACACTAACAATCCTTTCCTTCCCCGATGACTATAAGGACGTGGCCGGTGCAAAATATATGTTATTCAAATTACCTTTGTCTACAACTGTGCCAATTACAAAACGTACCAAACTTGTGCGAATTTGACGCAATAACTAGACGACTGTTTTCTTTTCTCGTTCGATTGTGACCTCTGGCGTTGTACCATGCAAAGATTACGGTTTTTATTCTACTTACTTCAGCTCCTTCGCACCGCAACTGTAATATTATGCGGAAGAGGTTTCGCCAAAACTCTCGACGGTGTACAACACTCGTCGTAGTCGGACGCCAAGGCCCAACATCGCGTAACTTTGGGACGCAAGGGTTGCCCAAGACTACCCACAGCGGTTGGAAGCAGCACTACCCACGGAAAACAGCTGGGCGCAGCTACTCTTGAAGATGGCTGGAGGGAGATCCGTTCCGCCATAGGAAGTACTGCTATAGCGGCACTAGGTACAGCGATTCCGAATCGAGGAAACGACTGGTTCGATGACGAATGTAAGCATTTAATAGAGGAGAAGAATGCAGCACGGGCGAGGATGCTACAGCACGGAACGAGACAGAATGTGGAGGGATAAAAACAAGCATAGAACAGGCAAACCTCGGTCCTCCGGAGAAAGAAGCGCCAACAGGAAGAACGAGATCGCGAAGCGATGGAAAAACTGTACCGCGTAAAAGAAACACGGAAGTTCTACGAGAAGCTAAACAGTTCACTCAAAGGTTACGTTCCGCAAGCCGATATGTGCAGGGACTTAGACGGCAACCTTCTTACGAACGAGTGTGAGGTGATTGAGAGATATAAGCAGTAACATGACGAGCACCTCAACGGTGAGGCAGCAGAGGACGACTTCGGTATGACAACGGATCTTGGAGCACGCGCAGAAGACGATAGGCTGCCTGCCCCTGATCTCCAAGAAGTCAAGGAGGAGATCGGTCGGCTGGAAAACAACAAAGCTGCCGGTGTAAATCAACCCAGCGAACTATTAAAATACGGTGGTGAAACACTGGCCAGAGCGGCACTGGGTAATCGCCAACATTTGGGAGGAGGAGATTCTTCCGGAGGAGTGCATGGAGGGTGTCGTTTGCCCAATCTACAAAAAGGGTGACAAGTTGGATTGCTGCAACTACCGCGCGATCACACTACTTAGCGCCGCCTACAAGGTCCTCTCCCAAATTCTTTACCGCGGATTGTCACCATTTGCAAGCGAGTTCTACCAAGCGGGATTCATGGGTTCCCGCGCCACCACGGACCAAATATTCGCGATTCGGCAGGTTCTGCAAAAGTGCCGCGAATACAACGTGCCCACACATCATTTGTTCATCGATTTCAAATCGGCACATGACACAATCAATCGAGATCAGCTATAGCAGGTAATGCACGAGTACGGTTTTCCGAATAAGCTAACATGATTAGTCAAAGCGACGATGGATCGGGTGATGTACGTTGTTCGAGTATCAGGGACAATCTCGAGTCCCATTGAATCTCGAAGAGGGTTACGGCAAGGTGATGGTCTATCGTGACTGCTGTTCAACGTTGTGTTAGAAGGTGTTATAAGGAGAGCGGGGATAGACACGAGCGGTACGATCTTCAGGAAGTCCGTCCAGCTTCTTGGCTTCGCCGACGACATTGACATGATGGCACGGAACTTTGAGGCGATGTCGGAAACGTACATCAGACAGACGGCTGAAGCAAGCAGGATTGGACTTGCCATCAACGTTTCGAAGACAAAATACTTGAGAGGAAGAGGTTCTAGAGACGACAATGTGAACTTCCCATACCGTGTTCGGATTGACGGTGACGAAATCGAGATGGTCCACGAATTCGTGTATTTGGGCTTACTGGCAACCGCCGACAATGATACCAGCAGAGAAATTCAGAGACGGTTCTTGGCGGGAAATCGTGCCTACTTTGGACTCCGGAGGACGCTCCGGTCGAACAAAATTCGCCGCCGAACGAAGTTGATTATCTACAAGATGCTGATTAGACCGGTGGTCATCTACGGCCACGAAACCTGGACTATGCTCGTGGAGGACCAACGCGCCCTTGGAGTTTTCGAACGAAAGGTGTAGCGTACCATCTATGGTGGTGTGTAGATAGAAGACGGAACGTTGCGCAGGCGAATGAACCATGAGTTGCATCAGCTGCTGGAAGAACCATCGCGCATACCGCAAAAATAGAAATTTTGCGTCGTAAGAATGTCGGACGAAGACCCGGTGAAGATGGTTCTTGAGGGCGACCCTACAGGAACAAGAAGACGGGGCGCGCAGCGAGCACGGTGGATCGACCAGATAGAGGACGACCTGTGGACCCTTCGAAGACTGCGAGGCTGACAACAAGCAGCAATGGACCGAGCGGAGTGGAGACGGCTTCTGCATACAGCAAAAGACAACACGACTCTAGCCTGAACGGTAAGGTAAGTAAGAGGTTTCGCAAAATCGACGTGGAAAGTACGCCGTTAACTTTATTTGTAAAATGTATTTACAATATGATGCTACCTTGCCGCATGACCACCGAAATGCCGTCGAATGCGGTGGCCCCTCGCAAGCAAACCTGTGATTCACTCGTTTGCCCGGATTACTCAAGAATACGAATTACTGAAGAATGAGTTTAGATCTGACGGAGTCGAGCAATGTCGCACTGCATCCGACTTGAAGCGATGTAGTGTATCCACATTGGACGTCAATTTTATTTATTTATTCTGCCAGAAATTATACACCGAGAGAGGTGATGTAACCATGCTAAACATTTTTATTCTAAGTATTATAAGTATTATAAAATAATTCTTTTGAACATTGTTTTCAGTTCCAACCACTCTATTTATTACTCTCTTTGGTCTATTTGGCCTGCGTCCGGCAATAATGACCTAGCAATGTCAGAAAGCGTTCGTCTCGCTGGTTGAGTGATAAGCGCGACCGCCACTCACCCCATTGGATGTGTGTTCAATCCCAGCCAAAAAGCCAAAAACGTTGTAATTTTCTGAGGGGAAAAATCTGTGGTTACATCTTCCTTCGGAAGGGAAGCTTAAGCCGTTGGTCTCGGCCCATGGCCGATATCTATGGAAGATGGTGGATTCACTTTGTTCAACGGATTATTGCATTACGGTCTGCGTATAGACAGGCTTTAGAGATAATAAGCCGCTCCTTGTTTTTGTGTGATGCAGAATTTATAACTGAAGGCATCATTTTTTGGTTCAGTTTTTTTGTTACCGATTAGTTGTTTACATCGATCGCTCCAACTAAAAGATGTTATAACTACTAGAGGAAGCAAAGCATTACTGTCTCCATGTATTCACGGACTAAAACATGGGGTCTCGCCCTAGCATATTGCATCCCATTACTTTGACATGTGTGTACCCGGGGCAATATGTGTCAAATTAATGGGCCTAGCATATGTAAGAGCGAGATAATAAATCATCAGTGTTAACAGCGGCGTGCGACCTCTAGTAGTTATAATCTCTTTTCTCCAACTATTTTTAATTTTCGACGAAATTAGTGAAGTTTTATCGTTCTTTCTCATATTAATCGACTGAGAATTTGTTTTTACCGTTGTTATTGTGCAGTGCAAAAGTGTCTCTTGTTTGCTTTTGTGTTGTGAAAAAAAACAGCGAAGAACGCAATTCAGTGAACTTCTGTGACTTAACCACCAATATTTTCCACCGAAGCCAGCGCCATCTATATTTCATTGTCTGCCTTCTCAGATCGGCACACATTATGGCAAGAGCATGCAATCACTGCGCGAAAACCGGACGACGATTTTCTCGAATGCATGGGCTTTTGCAAAAATGCGGTGCATATGCAATGTGGGAAACAACTTAACAAGCCGTTTTTGATCTACATTTATTTTGAATGTGTCAAGATGATGAAGTTCACTCCCTTGTGCGACACCGTTTCTGCGCTGGGATGGGATATTGCTGCTATCGCTGGGAAAACGGATGATTTCTGTGCTGAACTAAAGTCGGAGTTATCCAAAAATATCCAGCAAATTTCGCGCCTCGCTAGAAAGGTTTCAACAGTTACTCTAGCCCAACCAAGCTCCGGTACCTCTCAACCATGTCGTTGCGAAGATGATCTTGATCCGAGCAATATTCTTGTTGGTGATCGAAAGCTAGTGGATTATAGCAACATTGTTACGGTTCCACCTCCCACGCCGTTGCTCTACTCATCCCAGCGTTAGCAAGGCGACTGTCGAAAAAATTTCTAAAGAAGGACTAAACTTGAACTTCATATCCTTCAGAGTTAAAGTTCACCCAAAATACCCTGATGCAGCTCTTAAACCTGACACATGGCCGCGAGGTATACTGTTCAGGGAATGTTAGGATAGCCGTTCCCCAAAACATTTGCTGCAGTCCTGCAGAGGACTCCGCAACGATTGGCAATGCCACTATACTAAGCTACACCACAATAGTGAAAGTGTGGATGCTGATCGCATACTGGGACACAATGCAGTTGGCACTATGGAAGCCTTCGATGGGATGGCTGAAAGGGTATTCTTACTCGCCGAAAATGGCAACATATGATTCGAACACTTCAAGCGCTGATGTATTCTTCTCCGGCATCTTGTAACCAGATGTCAACCATTTCTCCGACGACGATCGTCATATTCTGGAGCGCGATGCAGTTGCCTCGAATTCCCCACCACAGTCGACCAATCGACCGTAAGCCGTTCCGATACTGTTCGTGGGATTGACGAAAGGATCTTTCAACACGCTCACAATAACGACGTGGCTTCGCTCTCTGCTGAATCTGATCCGTACTCCAACAACATCAAAGTTTACTACCAGAATGTTGGTGGCCTAAATTCATCAACGGGGAGCTCTTATCTCGTGACCACGGGCTGCTATTACGATGTTATTGCCTTGACTGAGACGTGGCTCGACAATCGTACTCTGTCTCGCCACGTTTTGGTTCAACATTCGGTGTCTACCGCTGTTACCGCAATGCCCTCAAAATCAATAAATAAATAAATAAAAGGCCACAAAACATCAGGTGGTGGCGTGCTTATCACCGTTTGCGGTCGTATAAAAGCCCGAGTGATCAGCGAAACTTACCAATCGTGATCTGTTTCTGTGTGTCGTGTATTTTCCACCTAACAGAATTCATGATTTCAGCATCATCGATGAACATCTTTCCTCCGTTTCTTTCATCACCTCGATCGCTGCCCCTTTCTGATGATATTGTTATACTCGAAATAGTTCTAGGCAGGTAATGGATTTTTATGATTGGATGTCCAAAAATCTGCGCTTATCAACAATGCCAGTTATATTTTGGACAACTACAGCAGCGCAACTCTTCGGCAAATTAATAATATTACCAACGAGAATGGACGTAACTTGGACCTTTGCTTCGTAAGTGTCCGGGACTACGCCCGGTACTGCTGCACTGATCCGACTTATGTAGTCCAGCATGTGCGTCACTAAATCTTATACTCGCTGGGAACCTAGGAGTGAACTTTGAAGGTGTCACAAGCTCTATCGTCTACGATTTTAAAAATGCTGACTACGACAGCATCGTTAGCACGCTGTTGGATATAAACTGAGATGAAATTCTCAACAATGACGACGCGAACGAAGCAGCGATGACATTTTCTAATAATCTTAACTACCTAATCGACCGTCGTGTGCCAAAACGAACAATTAGCACCTCGAATACAAACAGCAAAGCAGACCCGCCTTTTTCAACGTCGAGCGTCAACTGAAATCTAAGCCCAAGTCATTCTGGAAGCATACAAATGAGCAGCATCCAGTTTACCATCTTGTATGTCATTTAATGAAGTTTTAGGCACCGACACTAAGGAAATATGCCAACTGTTCTCCGACAAATTTTCAAGCATTTTTTCCTATGAGAGCATTCAACCACAAGTCGCTGCCGCCGCCAATCTAACTCCTTCTCTAGAACGAATCATCAACCGAATTTGCGTAGATGATGCTACCATGTTTGCAGCAAATTCCAAGCCGAAAGCATCTACTTCCGCGGGCCCAGATGGCGTTCCCTCGATTTTTGTAAAAAAATGCACCAGCAGGCTTCTTGAACCAGTTCGGCAAGTTTTCGTGCTATCACTCACTACTGGAACAATCCCTTCCGCTGCGGAAAGCAGCGCACATATTTCCAGTTCATAAAAAAGGAAACAAATCGAACATATAACCCGGAATCTCCAATATCTACGTTTCTCATTTAAAACCTACCCACTCATACTTATGTAAACCTAAGCCTAAAGTGTTTTATTTCCTAGATCCTGATTGAGTTGTACCATCAAACCTTCTGAAACAATACAGAGAGACAGATATTGACATCTTAATCGTCGTATAGATAAAAGTTTCGACAATAAATTTCGGATTACATTGATCTCGGCCCCACTAAAAGCCACACATTGACCATTGTGACCTAGTCTTAAGCCCGTCGCACGATCCAATCGATCGCTATATCGAGAGGAGTAAATCCACGCAGTCTTACTCATTTTGTCACCTTCGAAAGCTTTGCCCGAACGGTTTAGCATTCGCAGCCTTCCCAGAGAAAAAAAAATGCGATATAAAACAAACAATCTGGCGGTCATAAAATCGCCTTTTTACCAGCACAAAAAACAACTTTATTAGGAGAGTGCTGCTTTTTATCTATAATTTCATTTAAAAATTCAACACCCATGTCTAAATTAGCTCGTGGCTGCAAGCGAACCATGGCAGAAGGTGCTTGAAAAGCAGGCACACTCCTATCGCCCCTCTCGACACCACACCGGTCGTGTCACCACAACAAGGCACTCAACCCCTCCACTAAAGTTTGCGTCTATGCAGGAAAGATAATCTTGATCCGCTGCTTACCGTGGTAAATATGTCGACAGGATGCGTGGGTGACCCGGCCTGGGTCCCCCATTGCCTTGTCTTTTAAGCTGACCATGCGCCCCACGAGCTGGATCTATGTATGTGGAGTGGCCTACGGATTGCGTTCAACCTGACTTTGGCATGGTGGGTCTATGAGGCAGTTGGGACGGTTTGAATAGACTTGAGATATCTTGTTGCATGTACCGCGTCCGATAGTGCTGTAATCCGTAGTGGAGAGGTGAGATGAAAGTCAGTTTGCTTAGGGTTGACGATAATAGTTATGTGGGAAATTTTAAATGAGTGCATTATAAACGACTGTTCACTGCGGCTGCACCATATGATTTTATAACTAAAGGGAATTCGTAAAATCAGTTTCTATATATACGGAATACATCTACAAAAATTAGTCGCCAAACAGCGTGAAAGAGGGTAATTTGGGGAGTTATGCCGCACATTTCTAAAAATCGATCCTGCATCAAAGTAAACCGATATTTGATGAAATCATTTTTATCAATTGCGACAAGTTTCTAAAATACTGTGAAATGGTTTTTGTCATGAAAAAAAATTCATCAAATTTCCACGAATATTTAAAAAAAAGGTCATTGTGGGATAGATGCCGCATGTGCGGGTGAGACGCCGTACCGTGGTCACAAACTGAAAAATGGTGAACAAAAGTAGCTCTCGTTGATGTTTTTGTGATGAGGTGTCTTCAGCTGAGTTTCATGAAGTTTGATTATAACTATAAATCGGCTAGCACCTTGACTTTTCTTAAGGGGGTACAGGCCATATTCGGTTATCCGTAGTCCGACCATCCGAAGTAATTGTTTCGATTATCTGCACATTATTTTTTTCTCAAACTACATTACACATCTAAAATTTATTATTTGATACCAACTACAGTTTCTGAATGAATAAAGATGTTCCAAAAAATAATGAAAACTTCGTAGAAATTCAGAAATTTTACTTATTTAGCATATTATTTTTAATTCGATGCGATGGCTTACATATTTTCGTACACAAATCAGTTACAATTGATACTAACTACAGTTTCTGAAAGACCAGAATTTTATTTTCTCAAAATATATTCACAAAAATACGTAGAAATACAGAAATATCACATTTTTAACATAAAAAAGCTTTTTTTCTATCCCAATATTTAAATACAAAAATCGATAAAAATTGGTATCAATTACAATTCGTGGAAGCATAAAATTTTAAACTCTCGTAAAAATTACAATAATTTGGAAAATAAAGAAATATCAGTTGAGGAGGGGGAGTAAGGGTTTCAGCGCGGAAAAAAATTGCATTTTTTTTACTTTGCGCGAAGCGAATTGATCAAAACTTTCGTACATTATAGTGTACCATTTCAATAACTTTCTGTAATCTTTCTATGCAAAAATATCGACAAACGACTCGGTGACAAAACTTTTTATAGAACGTCTCTGGAAAAACGTGATTTGCGGTGTTACCTGCCATTCAAAAATTACTTAACCGATTTCTTTTAAACTTTACACATTCTGTGTAAAAAATATCTGGAACAAACTGAAACCTGAAATTAGTCGTATTTTTGTCTTGCGCA
This sequence comes from Topomyia yanbarensis, assembly GCF_030247195.1. NCBI lineage: Eukaryota > Metazoa > Arthropoda > Insecta > Diptera > Culicidae > Topomyia > Topomyia yanbarensis. Next base: position 122,124,392 of record NC_080671.1, on the reverse strand, counting down.
CAAAATGCATGCGTCTGAAATTCTCGATGTACAATAATTTCATTTTTTTATTCAGATACAAATTTCTTTTGGCCTACAATTCAAATTTCTTGAAAATATAGTATAATAATTAAGATTTGTTTAAAATTTAAACTTATTTTTAGTAATACTAAGGGGAACATATTTTGACACATTCTTATTTCTTAAAACAAGGAATTCAGATTTTTTAGCACGAACTATTATTTGATAACAATTGAAATAAGGAGAAACACTATTAGGCTTATTATAAGGAATGCAAAAGATATACACAAGAGGAATTGATTTCAACATAAGAGTAGCAGAGACCGTATTAGGGAAAGTAAAAAGATGGCGGACAACAGTGGGACTGGGAAAAGAAGAAATTAAACTTGCAGCTTTTTAGCAAACGAAAGAACACTGCAGGACATCATGAACCAGATCGCCGATTTCCAGGTAGCTGTTAACATATCAACCAAATAAGAAGAGATAACTAAATTTGTCTATCTATCGTGTTCAAAAATCTGGTTATGAGAGACATATAGGGAGATCGAGGATAGCTAGCATATCTCGGACTGGGACGAGGCCAAAGGGATTTGTTTAGCAGCGATCTGGTGTAAGCCCGGATAGAATTTTACAATAACATTTACCCTACAAACAATCATAAAACAATAAGTGTTATAGTTATTACAGTTTCATCATTGTTCGATGCAGAGTTCTCGCAGTAGATTTACGATAAAATTTCATGTAACAATAAATTTCACAGTTCAACAAAAAACTGATACAGTAAATTGGTAGATATGGGTGGGCATGGGTTTTCCGTACCCGGACCCGGCCCGACCCCAGTTATTAGTTTTGGAAGCTTACCCGTACCCGACCCGTACCCGAATTTTATAAAAATACAAAGCCCGAACCCGACCCGTTCTCCGACATGAAAAAGAATACGAACCCGAACCGGACCGCGCCCGCATTGAAAATAATTAAAAACCGTGCTCAACCCGAACTTGATTTTCAATCAAGAAATTTAACCTATTTTATTCCAAAGAATAGGAGAGCCCGGTTTTGGTTGGTGGTATTTTCATTTTTTATCTCTTTGATTTAAGTAGATTGTGCACTATTGAAAAATATAATCATTCACGTAATAAATTAAAACTCACCGTAAATAACACAAACTCCACAAAATTAAGGAAATTCGCTTACGACGTTCGAGAACTTTCACTCTCCAATTCGGCAAAACAAAATTAAATGCAACATATGCAAACATATTTTACATAATTTAAAGCAAAAAATGAGAGATGCCTAATTCAAACGAAGAAAAAAGAACTCCGCAAAATCACGCCATTAGTTAGTCTGATGCGAGGACTACTATGTAAAATCGGGGTATATTTGAGCTTATATGAGATCCCTTTTAGTAAATTTTCGATACGATCAATTCTTCCAAAAATCATCTAAACAAACGTAAATTTTATTCTAAACACGCTCAACTTGTCAACTTCTGTCAAGATTATTTTGTAATTTATTAAGTGAACTTTCAATTGAAAAAGATACAATTTGGGGGTGGGCGTACGTAGTTGGTAAATCGTTCGAATCCCGACCCCGCACATAGGGTTAGAAATTTTTCATAAGAGATTTTTCTAACCCGAAAAGGCGAATGACCTTAAGGCCAAAACCTCTGCAAATTTTTTGAATAATTGGAATAATCTCGTGTACATGTAAACATTTCACTTTGATCAAACTTATCAATAAATTTTGTAGTAAAGCCAATCATTTTTGTCAATAAAGCCATTAAAAATTTACAATTTTTGATGTTTGGTAGTTGATTAGGACTATTTTCCTTAAACAGTTTTTTACTTTACAACTAACTTATACATATAAAAGAGGGGATAATATAATATTCGTAAGATCAGGGGGACGGGTCATTTTGTGTGTTCTTTGTATAGCAATTCACTTTATGATTTTTAGAAGGGAGATTGTTGGAGAAATTAATTATTAACTAAGCGGAACATTTTACAAGCTTATTAACTAGAAATAACTAGAGAGAGTGGTTTAAGGCTAGGGGGAATTAATTAGGGCTATTTTAAAGTAGTGGTACTGTTGGGCATTTCTTAACGAGATTAAATATTGATCAACTAAAACTAGAAGATAGGGGGGCACATAAGTGTTGGGAAGATATTGAAGGGGAGAAGGGGGTGAAGTCGTACATCTGTGTATCAGAGACATGGGAGAGACGGTGGACAAGGCTGACAGGGGGAGGGGGGGGGGGTGATATAAACTTTCAGTTTCCGGCATCAGGAATCAACGGCCAGGATTACAGATTCGAACGGATGCATCAAGTATTGGGACGCCGAACGGTTTTCCTCGAGCCGGCAAGGGTTCCTTGAGACGATTTCGTAGTACGGTTCATATACGGATCACAAACACACCGCGTTGCGCGTGTGATGTTATACTGCAGATCTCGTATTGTTGGTTCATTCGACAGATGTTTTGTCTCGTCTTGGAGTCGTATCAAACCATCGTTGGGGTATGGTAGGCGGAAGAGGGCACTTCTGGGAATGATAAGAAAAAAGATAGGGGCATTTAACTTTGGATATTGTCCTTAAACAGTTCGATAGAAGTCATACAATACATATCGTTCCCATGTACTTGCTTTTCTTTTTGAATGTCGGAAAGATGAAGAAAATTTACAACATTAGTACTAAAAAAATTTCCGAGAAACTTCACAAAAGGCGATAAATGTTTCCCTCTTTTATAGTACAACAACATTTTTCACAATGACATTTTCTTGATGATGAACTTCCAGTCCAAAATCTATGGATAGTCCCGTTTATTCGATACACGCTCACCTATAGGACGAATGTAAAAATGGGAAAATTATGCTTGTTTTAATATTTTTCTATGATGATAAGTTATCACTTTTTGATATTGGAAAAGGTATCCAAACATTCAAATACATTTATACGAGTAAGTGTAAAAGGTTTCAAAAAGCTCGACCCGTACCGCCAATAAATATTTTTTTATGTACCCGACCCGTACCCGTAGCAAAACCCGAACCCGTCCCGATTCTTACGGGTACGGGTTCGGGTCGGATATCGGGTAATAATACCCGTACCCGCCCATCTCTAATGCCGAGAACTGAATGACTGGCTGGACTAATAGGACTGTCGCGCACGGAGTGTCGTGGGTCTCACCCTTACTGTGTTAAGAGAGTTAAGAGTGTCAGAGACAGTGGACGTTTATTTCTTTGCAAATCGTGAGATTAAAATGATAGTCATGTCTATAATACCGATTTCGGGTTCGCTAAAGGCGATTTTAAGCCAAACATGTTTGATATTTTCAAGTTGCTGTAAAACAAATGCTGATGATGAAATGTGTAGTGCTGTGATCGAGTATAGTTAGAGTAGCACAAATTAATTTTCAGCATAAACGTGTAGCAACTATGAATTTATTCCGCCCTGTGCATGAAAGATAAGCTTCTATAGATTTGGCTCAAGAACAGTATTTCCACAAAGAAAAATTCTATGTCGGAAAGCAACCTAACCCTGTCTTCCTTATTTTTCCTCAAAAATGGCATGACAAATCCACGTGAAATGCCTCGTGCATGTATACTAGCAAGTAGTGCTATTGACGCATGCCTAATATCCGGCCTCATAACTCGCCATATTTGTTTTGTCTCGGTCAATATGGCTGTTGATAACATAAACAAGAAATACGTAAATTTTTCGACATATATGCCGCATAATGAACCATCATCTTCTGATGCTTTAAAAAGGATTATATCATACTGTTGCAGAAATGGGGTTTTCCTCATACTCGGTGGTAATGCAAATGCCTCCCACATAATTTGGGGCAGCTTAGCTATCAATTTGGGAGCCATCGAATTGATGGAATACTTAAGTTGTACAAATCTGCACATACTTAATGTAGGGAATCGTCCTACATTTGTAAGAGCTGACAGAGAAGAGGTGTGAAATATAGCTCTTTGCTCTGACGGTATTACGCATCCGTTGTGCCAAGCGAGCTCAAACCATCGTTATCTGATCATAAGTACATCGTCTTTGATAATTTAAACGACTCGCTAGAAATTGCCATATATCGTGGTCTCAAATTTTCAAACTGGGACCTCTACCTCATGGGTATCTTCCGACGATTGAATCTCCAAGTGACTTAGTTGAGGTCGTGGATAAAAGAGACTCATTTATAGCAACAGCATACCAAGAAGCTTGTCCGCTTCGAGTTATGCGTGCTTCTAGAGGAACACCTTGGTGGAAATGGTTGGAAAAGCAGCTGCACAAATGTGTCAAGTCTCAACGAGACTAGTTGATTAAATAAGTTTCTTTCGAAATCGAAAGACTTCCATGTCAGTTCGATTAGAACTACTAATGGTGAATACTCGTCTAACGAATATGTAGTACTCAACTCCCTTTTTGACAAACACTTTCCCGGTTGTACGGAGCCATTACTGACGACTGCCCCTGAGTTCTTTGCAAGTAGTTCTGATTTTTGGGCATTTGCTCGTAAAATTGTGACAACCGAATCGATCAAATGGGCGGCGTCTCCGAAAAAGATGGAATCATTCCAGTTCAACTACAAAGAGGATATGAACACTTCAAGCATATTTAAAAAAAAAATCTTACTTTTAGTCTTGAAACAGGACATATTCCTTTAGCATGGCGGGATATAACTGTAAAATTCATTCCCAAAGGTGGCTGCGTCGCTTATGAGAAGGCAAAGATTTTTAAACCGATCAGTCTGACTTCCTTCCATCTCAGTGGAACGTTTAATCGACACACCACGAGATGTTAGCTTGGGCGAGCATCCGCTGCATGCAATGCAACATGCATATCAGCGAAGGAAGTCGAAGGTTCCAGATGGGGTTTCGCTAGAATGATTTCACCCGTTTAGTCGGCTTTATGTTGACTATCCCAATAAGATTATTGGATCCGGAGTTTTAGGTTGGTGGCTGCGGTATATTCTCAGTTTTGTAAGTCGGTAGAACTCTGTAAATATTGCGCTTCCGTTTTTAAGGCTTATTTATGCTTGAAAAGAGTAACATATCTCAAAATTTCTAGACTCGTGGAATTCTGAAGGTCTTTGCTAAAATCCCAAACAGGGAATTACTAGATATCTGCTTAAACCCACGGATGCCAAATTTTGTCTAGGCCTGATTTCTCTAAAATATACAAATTAACTAAATCTTGAATCATGGGATGCTTAAATTTTTAATATATTAAGTCCCTAATTTTGGCTTTTGGAAAGATTGAAGTTAGGAGTTTCTATTCATCTGATTCGTTGGCTCGACATTTCAACAGTTGACACTGTAATCTCTTCATCAACTAGTCTAATTTATTGTTGTATTAGTTGGTAATTGGTTCCAGCATTATAATACTTGATTCTTAAAAGATTTTGTAATACAAGTATCATAACGAATTTTTCCCTAATGTTACTGGTTATGGTTTCTTATCGTTTTTATCTTTCGTGTTTGTATGTTTGTTTGAGGAATCACTATTGTTGTTTTGAACCAAATAGAAATAGCAATGACTTCTCAGCCGATTTTTAGTATCGGTTTGGCCTATTGTGAAATATACGTTTATTTGTGTTTTCCGTCAACGCCCAACGAACGCGGAAGGTTTCTGTTTTCTTGATCCTGTACTGCCTATTAGGACATTGAAGTCCTGTATGGATTTTTGTCGAAGGTGAGTTGTCTGTTGGTTTGTATTTTTATGCGTTTCTTGTTTATATTACTACTAAAAAACCGATTTTGCCAATTTTCTCTATTGTTTCAGAGAGCAAGTAAGGGCGCTATAACCCTGGCTCATTAGCCAGGGCAGGACTAAATACTTCTGTCCCATCCCAGGAACCTAGGACCAAAGGAGTGACATTAACCCTCTTAGCAAAGTCACTCCCAACGATTTATCAAACCCCCATCATATTGAAACGGTTGTGTACGGTTGTCCACGTTTCTTCCTTATTCAAGGTTAAAAATAATCCGTTGATTAAATTATTCATTGAATGAATAATTTGATTGCCGTATAATTTTGAATAATCTTTATTTTGTATGCTGCACAGTTGGCCTGGCCGCTTTAATGCTTGTGTCATATTCAATATGTGCTACAAACATTAATAATGACAAGAAAAAATGTGGACGAACGTCTGCAATTTTCCAGGATCCCTACCTGTATTGGCTGTGTATGTGTAGACTAGACTAGATTAGACTAGATATTGAAAGTGATTTTGACACCGTGTCATTCGAATCCATTTTGGAAGCAGCACGAGATCATGGGGTACCTTCATATATCATGAACTGGATACACGCAATGCTTAGCAATCGACATCTGTGCTCATCGATAAGACAAGTAAAGATAAGCAAACTGAGTGTCTACTGATGTCCTCAGATGGTGTGCTATCACCACTTCTACGAAACCTTGTCGCCGATGGCTTGTCGAGAAAACAATGAGCAAGAGTTTCGGACATATGGTTTCGCCGATGATTATCATATAATGATCACCGGAATTTGCATTAACACACTGTTGATTTAATACAACAATCCTTTTGTGTTGTAGAGCAATGGTATCTTCGTGTTGGACTATCAGTTAACCCAATTAAACATCAATGGGGCTGGAATAGTGAACCAATAGATCGTGCTACTAGGCACACAAAACTGGGGCCCCGAATGGTTACTTGGGATGAGTATACACTTGCTCCCAGTGACCTTACACTCACATGCAGCTTCCCTTTTAAAACATTCAATGTGAGAATTCCTTCTCGCGAGGAATAACTGTCTGGCTGAATGGAGTGACAACTTGAAGAATACGTATTTTGTTATACTGACGTTTCTTTGTTAGAGGGACGAGCCGGTGCTGGTGTTTACTGTCGTGAAACGAGATTAAACCTGTCACATTTGCTGGGTAGATACTATACCGTATTTCAAGCAGAAATCATCGCGATTCTGCGTGGCGTACAATCGACACTTCAACAAGGAATTTGTGGTAAAAGAAACTTTTTTGTCAGGCTGCCCTTAAAGCACTTAGTACGACAGATTAGATATCGAATTAAGTAATCGCATGTCGAACTCAAGCCTAAGAGCTTAGCACTTCAAATTCTTGCTACCTTCTATGGGTACCCTACACTAAGGCAAAACTCATAGCGAAATTCATAAGATCTATCTTATGATGAATAGAAAAGTACACCCAGCCAAATCATATAGCGAGATTCATAAAAATTATCTTATGATGTATAGAAAAATAACAAAACTATGTTTTCATAAGATGATGAAAGATAAGATGAAAAAATACGACTTTATTGGGTATTGCATACGTTACTCGCGTGAGTTTCATACGAGCATCTTATGATTCACATAAACATAAGAGAAAAATATAATTTTGTCTTATGAACAATCGAAGATGCGTTATGGAAAATTAAATCATAGCAAACCGAATTGACGGAATAAATGACGCTTCAAAAGATATTCTTATTATTTCCATACGTCCTGCTTGTGGCTAAAAAGTATACGATATACTTATGAAGTTCACTGTATTTTTTGGCTGAGTGTAACAAAACTATGTTTTCATAAGATTAATATGAAAAACATACCACTTTTATGATTACCTTAACATTTTATAAGTTATTGCATATGCCCGTCGTACGAACTTCATTCGAGCATCTTATGATTCTCATAAACATAAGAGAAATGTATAATATTATCTTATGATAATTCAAAGATGCCTTATGGAACATGAAATCATTACAAACCGATTTGACAAAATAAATGCCTTTCCATAAGATAATCTTATGATTTACATTACTTGTGGCTAATTATACGATATTCCTATGAAATTCGCTGTATTTTTTGCCTGAGTGCATAATTCCGGAATTACTGGAAATGAAAGGGCGGACGAATCGGCAAGAGCGGGCATACGAATCGGCTAGAGCTGGCGCTGCGACTGATTTCGTTGGTCCAGAACCAGTTCTAACACTGTCGATAAGTTGGATAAAGCACAAGATTCGCTCTTGGGCTGCATCCGAACATGCCAACCATCGTGCTTGCAAACTTGCGTTCAAACATAAAAATTTCTGCCGAATGTGAGTCCGAAAATGTAAAAGAATTTGCTGCATTTTTTCCAAGCACAACTTCAGCCTTCTAGTCAGGGCACTGATTGGACATTGCAAACTCAATTATCACATGGCTACTATTCAGCGTGCTGAGTAATATTCGTGTGATCTTTGTGAATCCAATTACGGAACTGCCCTACAGAAATGCAATAGCGTAGATTTTTGATTCTCCATACATAGATGAATCTATGTACAGAGAGATGAAACTCAACTCAAGGATATGCTATTGTTCCTAACTCAGTATGGAAAAGAGCTATGGTTTAAGCCGCATTTTAGTGACAATATCTCAACGGGGGTGTTGTTGTTCTGTTTTCTCAATATGCCCTCGGGGTGTTGATATAGGGTGTGGAGACTATTTTCGCCCTATTTCTATTATCGCCCTACCCATTTGAAGCCGCGAAAATAGGAGCATTCGATTCGAGTTTTCGTGGCGCTCAAACAGAAGTATTTCCCCATTCTCAGGACATTTTTGGTAGGATACTGATGCCAATTTATGTGCATTTCATAGACTGTAGACTGCGTAATTAATAGAATAGTGTGGCACCCTCCATAATGGGGCGAAAATTAAGTCTTTACCCTATCTGCACATCGAGAAGTGTCTTTTATTCCCTTGGGAGTGAAGAATACTTCCGTATTGCAAAATGCGAACCGTATGAATTACATGCGAATAGGCATGATTCTAATGGGAATTTTGCATTGTAACTGGTACAATGCATTGAAAGCGATATTGGCCCGGGACAAAAATGCATTAAATGGCAATTACATCACAGAAACTTACACAAACCCACAGTTTGGAATGTATTAGTGAATTTAACGATATCGGAGTATTAGTATTGAAATAACTCCTCACTTATACACATGTAAAGGACATTTCCACTCGGATACATGTGCGCTCTGAAAATACTAATACACGCTCAAGGACCTGTTTCCATTTCGCCTTTCTACTGATCACATGCTGCATATTGGAGAGAACAGTTTATACCATCATCAAATTGATGAGGTGTGGGTGATGATTATGTATTGATTTTATGTTGAGCTTTCGGCATTCTCTCAACCCTAAATTTACCAGCGATATGCGACTTCTAGCCACTAGATAGGTTCATAAATGTTAATAATGATTAATTAATATTTAAGCGAACTATACGCAGGAGAAAGTTATCTATATGGGAACATTGGGCTAAGAAATTTCAACAAAGCCGTCCGCCAATCATTTCTGGTATTCCTCATAGCAACAGTACTTTCAGGTGATATCATATCAGTATTTCGCAGTAAAAGTATTTAAGTTTAAAGTATCATAAACTATAAGGGAAATGATGACATGGTTTTGCACTTTTGAGCAGCAGTGGCAGTTACTCATTTCAGTTTGTATTATTTCCCGAACATGCGAATCCAGCGCACACAGGTAACTGGCATCCCTATCTCTACATACAGAGTGTGACAATTAGGTTTTACACCAACCGACATAACCCCACAAAATGAGCCGGATGAACTTTGTTTGACAATTCTCGGTGGTTTGTTTACACGGGAGTTACGTGAGTTCGAATGTAACAGATGAGCACCCGTTGCACTCGCACTCACGCAATTGACAAAGTAACCAAACCACCGAGAATTAGGTATTTTACTGACGCAGTTAACCTCACTTTTCTTGACAGTTCACTAGTACTGTTTACATGGACTTAGAAAAATTTGTGGACGACTAGATTCGCTTGCAGCAAATCGTAAAGAATTTTTCTAAGTCCATGTAAACAGTACAAGCGAACTGTCAAAAATGAACATCGAGTTCATTTGTGACGTCAGTGTAAAGTATTCAATTGTCAAACATGAACTTCATTCATCATAAGTTCATTCGTGTCGTCATCCTGTAGAACTCAATAGGTAACATCGTTTTTCAACCGATCAATGGGGGTCAGTTTGACAACGTCGCTTGACATGTCATCAACAAAGTAGCAGTATACAATAGAAAACAATGCACACTTTCTCTAATTTGATCGAAACTAAAGTTCTTCTCGTTTGTATTTAGACAAATTTCGTTAATTTTGTTACAAAGTTTTTTATGTTGACTACGTTAATATGACGCCATGTCACCCTCTTAAGCGCACATCATCGCCCTGGTCAACGATCATCGCAAATCAATCTGAGTACAAATCATTTTCTTCCACTCTTCTCTGAAGCATAGAATGAGAGAGCGATGATTTTACAGCAAACGCCATTCGCTATGGGAAAATAACGCGAATATCACACACTCTCGTCAACGCAAACTGTTCATGCGTTTAGTGTGGATGGAATTGAAATGTTCGCAGACAAAAAGCGTCACTGTGTATGAAGACAGAAATTCATACAAACACCACAGAGGTATTCATGTATAGAATACACCACCTTTTTTGGAGACTCAGTAAGCAAAACCAACTAATACTTTTAAATGCGGGCAGATAATATGCTAGCGTGTATTCTCAATCAATTTATTTCATCATGAATCAAGCTGTGTTGGTATAATGCAGTAACTATGCTTGGTCTACAATGCGAAGAAGGCATGATTCTAATTCGGAATATGCACGAAAGGATGTAATGCCTTTTTTACATTGGGAAATTGTTTTGGGTATATATGTTCTCTGTGTCGTTATTCTCCTTATCCCGAACCATATCGCTTCCCCAATCGTTCCCACCAGAAAATGACGAAAAGACAAATCACGACAAGGTACAAATCTCCGATCAACATGGGTAACGTGTCATTTGAGCCAGTCGCTACTGATTCTTGATCGCTAAAAGACCACAGTTTGCGCCACTCCACCACAAGACTTAGACGAGAACACGATACGGCCCTGTCAGTAATCACAATAAATTGTGTTATTCTTGAATGTAAAATAAATAAAAAATAAATAACAAACCCAGCTTACTACAGAGATCTCAAACAGAACAAACCAGTTGTTTAGACGTTCACACAAGTGACTTTTTGGATTTAGTGTCCAACTGGCGCCAAATTGGTGATAGTTTGGACTTAACGGGTTCCAAGTTGGTGACATTTACTGGCGAGGATCATCCGAAACACTAAAAACCAAACTTTTGGTTTTTTTATATTGTAACGACATATAATTAGCAAGGGACTGGAAGATGAAGTATTTTTCAAATATTAAGAGCCATAGTACTCAAGGGAGAGCAAGGATTTGAAGTAAGAAAGTTTAGAAAAGCGTGGAGTAGGGTCAATGAACAAGCTTAGAGTTTCCCGGTTACTTAGCTTTTTGTCTTCTGCAGCGCAGTAGTCAGGATCTTTTGGCATTAAATGCGAATCACCTGAGTCTGCGGCATGTCCGGACAAGCGTAAAGTCAATTTAATGACCTATGCTGTCGGAGCCGACAAAAAGTTAAGTCACGGAAAACTTCCACCCTAAGCATTGTGCGACGATGAAACTCATTGAATGAGTTAGTTTTTGCCCTCACTAATTGCCATGCCGGGGTGTTTTATTTCATCGACTCTTGTGTCTGCCTCAACAAGTTGTGCATATAGTCACTGTGTGTTGATTGAACACGGCGTCGGCAGCTTTCACCCAAAGCTGCTGGATGGATCCCCATCGCGGTACATTTTTTCCTTTTTTATTAACGACTTATAGTGAGTCAATCTTTTTCCTTTTTTATATTGTAACGACATATAATTAGCAAGGGACTGGAAGGTGAAGTATTTTTCAAATATTAAGAGCCATAGTACTCAAGGTAGGTGTTGTCCCCCTACGCCCAAAATAAGGTCTCTTTCATTTTTTCTCTTAAGAAAGTTACACGACACAAAAACTTCAACCGCAATGATGTCGATTAAAAAATAGCGAAAGTTATTGCAAATTTTATCGCTTGTTTTCTCAGTTTCATAGAAACACAAGCGCACATGTGGTCATGGGCAGTAAAGCAGTCACCTCCTTAAAGATGAAGCAATGATCGTGGAGTAAACCCGTGTCGTACCGTCAGAATTGAAGTGTTCTCCGTGCCGGTAGGAGTTCCGCGATATCACAAATTTACCGGTGACTATACTAGCCCCAAACAGTCCTGTACAAAGTGAATCTCTGGTTGAAATGTCAGATGAGATTTATGGTGTTCCTGGAAACGCCTTGTTTAATCACAAATTTTGACCAAAAGCTGCTTTCTCGGCTTTTTGTCAGTAATCCCACCAAAGATCATTCGATACGAGTTTGAACAGACACACACTAGTATTCCGTCCAGTGAGATTGTTATTCGAAATCTTCTAAATTTAATGAAATCCAACAATTTTGAGTGCTCTGAATGATAGAGCAAAAATCATTAAATAGATCCGTTTGCAATTCCCACATCACAAATATTAATTGACCATAACCCGAGTTCATTAAACAGTACGCGATTACCATACACTGATCAATATTTACCGCTTACCCAGATTCCAAGTCAAGTTTCAAATATTGTCCAACTACCTCGCAGCGATTCATTCGTTTGAGCATGCGGACTTGCCGTCTTTGGAAGCAATCGCTCCAACCTGCCAAAATTATACCCGAATCCAAAATCTACATCAATCGGTCCAATATATTTGTGCAATCCGCCTTCTGAGTAAATATTTGAAAACAATCCAATATTCGGTTAGGAAGGAATGTCCACACAGCAATGTTTTCATTTCATTACAGTTTTCGGCCCACCGATTACTGATCCACCTCCGATGACCAGAAGAATTCAAACAAAACACTCAAAATTGCTCCTACTCTCAAACCGGCAGCGGCAATACAACCCGGCTACGGCCGCTGCTACTGGACCGAACTGTCCAAACTACCGTGGGCTGTCATATTTGGATCTCTATTTACCTTAATAGGTTTGTCCATTTGTCCGCCTCCCGACAAGCGTTCCTTTTCCGCAACGGAATCCGGCTCCCTCGGTGGATGGGTTTGGTTTTTGTTTGATAAATATTATGGCTAATCAAATAGTGAAAATAATGACCGCTTCTTTTGGCTCCGTGGGATTTCGGTTTAGCGATTGATTAGACATGCTTGGAACCGAAACGCGTTGATTGATATGTGGGTGAAGATTTGAGTAGCTGACGCTGTTGAATCATCAGCACCGGAGAGTTATTACGTTTTTTTTTGTTTTCGATCAAGAAAGATGAATTTTGCTGGGCTAGACTCAAAAATTAGCCTGAGTGCGATGCCTCGAGGTGGACTCGTTCCGATGCAGCAAGCAAGAAAGACGGCTCGCTTGACGAGGAACGTTAAATGTTCCTCCAGGCCACGGATGTAGTTAAATGCCTTTCAGATACGAGAACGCAAATAACCGATCATTTCTGAGGCTGTTTGATTCTACTCTTTTCTTTGTAGGTGCTGGTCAAGTTTCTTTTTAGTTTTTCACCTTATCTACCAATTCGCGATACTGAAGGATGCGTTTGCAAAGAAAGGTTGAAACAGAGAAGATAACGTTATTAATTGCACTGAACTGTATGAGTGCGTTGCTGATCTGTTCGCTAAAAAATAAGTTGCGCTTAGAATAGTTGTTTTAGTTTTCGTCTCTGTATATAGGTGTATATTTTGTATCGATTTTCTCATGAATTTCGGCTCTCTGATTTCCGCAAATGTAGTCGCAAAAATGCATCATTTGTATTTCAAAAACTAAATAAATATGAAGGGATTTTGTTAGATAGACACAAATACAGATCAGTTCAGTGTGTACCTTCGTCGCGAGTGGTTGTCTCTCGTAGAGCTCCGTTCGAGTCGGAAATTTTTTTTAGCCTTTCGGCACACTTTATTGCCTGCCGGTGATTTAAATTGCGGAAAAAGTTGCAAACTATCGGTTTTTAGAATCATAGTGCAGTGTCTAACAACAGTAAAAAGTGTTTTTTCCGTGAAAATTTCGCAACCGAAAAGTGAAAAATTAGTGGCGTCATATTGAAAATTATTGACGATCCCAAATTATTGACGACTCACCAGAAAGAAACGACCACCAGGTGTCGTCCTAATTTCTTCCTACTCAAAAACAGGTGGCAAATAAGGGAAACAAATTCCCAGCAAAAAATCTTCGTTCGCACTAATCGAACAGATGGATGTATCTAACCCCCACCCCCCTGGGATCCACCTCTCAGCCATGCGATCCCCGCATATATGAACTCGGGCGATCAAATTGATCGACACACTCTGTTACTACGCGCGGTAAAGGACGAACAAGGAAATGACCAGGCTCTCCCTCACAACCTCTTTACCATTCATTAATCGATAAAAATACTATCGGAGTTCAACCAAATAAATACCATCAGGCGACGAAGGAAGCCAAGGATACCCAATACATCCTGCGAACCACATCCAAGAAAATTTATCTCAAATTGCTCGACATGAAACAACTCATCACCGGTCAGAAAATCGAAGTTATTCCACACGCATACCTCAACAAGGTCCAAGATATAATCCATGACCTGGATACCAAGAACATCGACACCAACACCATCTTGGAAGCCACACGAGAACAAGGCGTAACGGAAGTCAGAAGGATTACTAAGTTGGTAAGTGGCATTCCTACTAATACCCCCTTGCTCGTCCTTTCCTTCCAAGTCTCCAAGTCTACCAGAATTCATTTTTCTCGGTATGATGCGAACCACCGTCCGTCGGTATTACGAGAACCCGATGCAATGCTTCCGATGCGGGCTTTTCGGCCACGGAAGCAAGAAGTGCAACTCGCAAGAAATATGCTGCACCGAAGAGCATCAATCCTCGCGCGAAAACCCCTGCAAAGCACCCAGCAAATGTGTGAACTGCGATGGACAGCACTCAGCCCGAGACCGCAACTGCCCAAAATTCCTCGCCGAAATGGAAATTATAAAAATCAAAACCGGCAACAATATTACTTTCCCTGAGGCCAGGAAACTCACCAAACTAAGATTTTCGGATAGAACACCCTCCTATGCGAACACAATCAGTAGCCGACTGAACACCGCCACAGATGATCGCGACCGCCTAATAGCGCTACTTGGAGCCGAAGTCCAGTCTTTGAAAGCCGAAGTCCAGTCGTCGGAAAACACCGACAAAGATGCCACTATCAAAATCCTCAAGGAACAAGTACCAGAGGAGAAAATTTCTAACAAAGACGTAAAAAACGAAATGGTCGCTATGAGAGCAGCCTTCGAGGACCTGAAAAGGCAATTTTCTGAAATCACACCCCTACCAAAACCAACCAAAAACCAACAACAAAACAAAACAAACAAACAAACCAAAAACCAACAATCAACAATGATTTTAGTAACAACAAAACAATCAGAAACAAACACCTTGGAATGCACCCAAAACGAGACTGAAAGATCTAACCGAAACAGATCAAGGAAAGATCAGGAGCAACGGAGCAAAGCCCGCAGTCCAATACTAAAACCGAACACCCAACAAATAGCTGCACCATCATCTGAGAAAAGATGCCATACAGCATCTCCCACCGAAGAAAAGCAACACCAAAACAAGAAACACTCCCCGCAACAACCATTCCCCGACATCGATATTTCCGACAAAACCATCTTCACTAAAACGCGAAAACAAAGAAAGAATATTGCTACCAACCCTGATGGAACCACTCAAGAAACAACACCAACAACAACACAGCTGAAACACTGGAACCTAACCAACGACCCTCCAGTCCACTACCTGGATGTTCGTGGCAAACCAACGTAACCCGACCTAGGCGTACACCAGGAAGCAACAGAAGACAGGAATTCATATACTCTTCACCTACACCCCGGCGCAAAAACACCAAAAATGAAAGCCGCCCTCCAACTAAAAAAGCCTGCTCTCCTGCACCGGCTCCGACCGCGGATGTACCGGACTGCGTCGATGAACCTTCGGCGGCTGCCGGTGCAGGAGGCCCGGCCTCCTCCCGGGTAAGTCCTGACACAATACCACTCAACCATGAACAGAACAACCGCCCCAAAACCTTCACAGGAACCCCACAATGCAAAAACCAAAACAACAACACAGTCACAGCGGACCCCTTGCCACACCCCCTGTGGTCACGGGAAGGGCAGTACGCCAGTCCACCTGATTACAACAATCACCCCAATGATACATCGAAACCTAATCCACCTCTAATACAATCCAGCGACCCGCGGAATTGTGGGCCAAACAAAAAAAACTGACACCCGCACCCAACCAGCCAGCGGGACAACAACCGCAGCAGCAACCAACACCGAAAGCAGAGACACTTCTCAGCGGCTTTCCGGCACCTGAGCCGGTCCTCCCAGGTTTACCTCAATTCCAACGACACCACACACACCCACCGCCAACGGATCAGCAATCGAGACCAAAATCACTCCGAGGAGCAGAGGTAGGAAACAAGCCCCTTCCCCTGCGTTGACCCCGACCGCGGAAGTACCGGTTCACCCCGACGAACCATCGGCGGCTGCTGATGCAGGGGGCCCGGCTAACCCCCGGGTGAGTAAAAACGTAACTTCCTGCTCCACCCAACATACTCTCGGCCCCGTACTTATTACAGAACATCAACACAACGAACACCCCATCACCCCAATGAGCCACAACTTCCACCCCCGCTCTCCGAGCCCGGTAGCTGGCTGCTCCTGGCACCCCATCACCTTCCATAGGAACACAGCGACAAACACAGAGCCAACCTGCAGCATATCTAACTCCGATAAAACCAGCATAGAAAGAGACGTTAGGGAAAAGGCCTCCTCACCTGCACCGGCCCTGACCGCGGACGTACCGACGATCACCGATGAGCCTACGGCGGCCGCTGATGCAGGGGGCCCGGCTTCCCCCCGGGTAAGTCCAAATACTCCCTACCACCATCGTCCACAGACATACTGCTCCGACCCATTTTCAGCAAATCAACCGAGCAGCTCCTCCAGTGCGAACGACGACAACAACCACAGTGATCCCCGACCCAGCACCCCTACGGGATCCGAGCCAGATTCCGGGGACCCCAGCACCAGCAACCGCAGCTCGCTATGGAACACTAACGGGCTGCGGCAGAACCTCAGAGACCTCCAGAACATCATAGCTCGCCATAACTCTATCGTTCTCGCGATCCAGGAAACCCACATCGCCACCGGTACCGACGTCGCCCGGTGGTTCGGAGGCCAATTCTTCTGGGAACTCCGACCGGTGGTAACATATACCAGACCATCAGACTAGCCATCCGGTCCGACATCCCCGGTGACGACATAATGCTAGACACGCCATTTACATACCACAGGACGTCCCAGATCTAGGCAAGAAACTAGATGAACTCATCCGCCAACTCCCAACACCATATATAATCATAGGCGACTTTAACGCACACCACCCCGCCTGGAGCTAACGCCGCTACAGCCGCCGAGGAAACGAGATCCTAAAGATAATGGAAAGCAATGGAGCCGTTCTACTCAATGACGGTAGCCCAACCTTCGCGAGGGGCTCCGCTCTATCCCAGATTGACCTCACCATCTGCTCCAGCACACTGTCCCCCGACTGCCTCTGGTTAGTACTCCCAGACACCTGCAGCAGCGACCACCATCCGATCCTCATCACCCACAGGGCAGAACCCCCCACCACTACCCGCCGGCGTCGATGGATCTATAAGGAAGCCGACTGGGTACAGTTCGAGGAATCCATCGCCGATCAAATAGACCCCCAAAGGCCATACACCCCCAACGAACTAGAGGACATTATCCACCACGTCGCCGAATCCAGCATCCCCAGGACCAGTGCAACCCCACGGAGCAGAGCGATTCACTGGTGGGGCACCGATGTTGCGACCGCCATCAAAAACAGACGACAAGCCCTTCGAGCCCTCCGGAAAACCTCAACTGACAGCCCTCTCTGGACCACCCGGTCCAGCCATTTTCGACAAATGCGCAACGAGGCACGGAAGACCATCGCCGAAGCTAAAACCACCAGCTGGAACACCTTTCTTGACGGGATTCACCCCGACTCCCCTACAGAGGAAATTTAGCGGCGGGTTACCGCCCTTAGCGGAAAGAGGCGCGAAATGGGCTTCTCGCTTGAGATTGGAGGTTCCACCAGCACTGATCCACGGGAGATCGCTGACGAATTAGGAAAACATTTCTCAACACTCTCCGCCACCGCATCTCTCCCCCTCGAGTTCCAGGCCAGAAAAGCCACCCTGGAGACGATCTCCGTGGTTTTTTTCCCCGGACTCTTCGGCCGAATCGAACAGGCCTTTCTCCGGACCTGAACTTACTGACACCCTTAGTCGGGGACAAGGAAAAACCACCGGCCCAGACAACATAGGCTATCCACTACTTAGGAACCTTCCTCCAATCGGAAAACGGGCCTTACTCCAAAGCTACAACAGAATCTGGGAGGGCGGGCCCCTCCCAGACTCTTGGCAAACTGCTATGATCATCCCAATCCCCAAACGGGTCCAGGGAACCCGAACGGTCAAAGACTTTAGACCCATTAGTCTTCTCTCCTGCCTCAGCAAAACTTTCGAGAGAATGCCTAATAGGAGACTGATCGACATCATTGAACATCGCCAGCTGCTTGACAGTAGACAGCACGCCTTTCGGAAGGGAAAGGGAACCGGCTCCTACCTGGCATCCCTCGGAGAAACACTCGCTCAGGCCAGGAGAGACGGACTCCACGCAGATGTCGCAGCCCTAGACATCGAGAAAGCCTATAACACCGTATGGCGAGAAGGCATCCTTCGCCAACTCGACCAGTAGGGAATTCAACGCTTCCTGCAAAACCGCCAGTTCCGGGTCGGAATCGGCAGCAACGAGTCCGGAACATACAATGAGGAGAACGGGGTACCTCAGGGGTCGGTCCTGGCGGTCACCCTATTCCTCATAGCGATGAACTCCATCTTCGTCTCCCTCCCCAAGGGGATTTATGTATTCGTCTACGCAGACGATATTGTTTTAGTCTCGATCGGTAAAACCAAAGGGCGAACACGAATCAAACTACAAACCGCTGTCAACGCCGTCTTCCAATGGGCGACTAAAATCGGCTTCAGGCTATCTATTAGCAAAAGCTTCTACACACACTCCTGCAACTCGTTCCACCGGACCACCGACCGCCCGATCCGTATGGCCGACACCTCCATCGCCTTCAAGAAGGAACCGACCATCCTCGGAGTTACCTTCGACCGCAAAACATCTTTCATCCCCCACTTCAGGAGAATCAAAAGTGAATGTGCCAACCGCAAGCGTCTGGTACAAACAACTTCGGCCAGACATCACAAGTGCAACAGAGAGACAACACTGCGGGTCGGAGAAGCCTCATCTACAGGCGAATTTTCTACGGAATCGAAATTACGGGACACAAATGCGAAAACCTCATCAAGATCTTAGCACCGTTGTACCACGGAACCATCGGAAACACCTTCAAACTGCTACCCAGCACCCCAGCCGAGAGCGCATGCGTTGAGGCCGGCGTGCTCCCTTTCCACGGGAGGATCGCTCTCGTCATCCTCCGACGGGTCCTGGGCGTACTCGAGAGGACCTACGACACTACAGACAGCACAGGAGATATACACCCGATTCACCGGGGAACCACTCCCCAGATGCCCGACTGCACCGGGTCTGGCCTCGCCGATGGAACTCCCCTCCCATGCTCATAGATACCTCCCTCTCCAATTCTCTCCGGGCCGGAGAAGCCCCTGAAGTCGTCCGCACAGCATATAGCCAACTGGTGGAGCGACGGTATTCCAACCACACAATCGCTCTGGCCCTAGCCCGAAGACCTTCCGACTCTGCAACCGTCATCTTCACCGACTCGCTCTCGGTTCTTCGCGCCCTCGAGAACGGCCAGTCCCTCTACCCTTTCGTACAAGCCATCGAAGAGGAGATCGACTCTCTCACCACCCTCTGCTGAATCCCCGGACATTGTGGTATAAAGGGGAACGCCGAGGCTGACTCCCTTGCAGCCCGGGGTAGGACAGCGAGGAAAGCGCTAACCAAGGAGGTTCCATCCAAGGACATTGTTCGCCACTTCACCCAGGCCATCTACAATCACTTCGTCCAACACTGGCGAACCTCTCGTAGTTATCTGCAGAAAGTAAAGGGAACTCCTGCCAAATGGGATGACCGGGACAGCTGGAAGGAGCAAAGGGTCCTCTCGCGGCTCCGGACCGGACACACCAGGATTTCCCATGAGCATACCCTCGCCAACGCACCCGTTCCCTCCTGCACCACATGCAGGACTCGGAAATCACTCGAGCACCTGCTCATAAACTGCATCGAGCTACGAGACCTACGAGCAATGCACGACCTACCACTCTCCATCCGCGACTCACTCTCTAACGATCCTGTGAGAGAGGAGGTCATGCTCAACTTTTTAAAAGACTCAGGACTTTATGAACTCATCTAGCTTCACCAACCCCGGCGTACCACCCAGCTACGCTGCCACTCAGAACCGCGGACCGGGTGATGGGACGGTTCCCGCGGCCCATCTGGAATTTACCGCAACACACCCCACACAGCGGTCCCCCCGCCACACCCGGACTGGGTGATGGGAGGGCTCACCGCGGCCCATCGAACATCAAAATTCACCTTCTGCACATAACCGCGGGCCCCTCACCACACCCAGCACGGGTAACGGGAGGACTCTCCGCGACCCACCAGGAAAGCGCACCTCAGCCCCCTACTACCTACAGGCCTCCCCATCGAACAACGACTAGCCATTCACAACTGCGGGCCCCTCGCCACACCCGGGACGGGTGATGGGAGGGACCACCGCGACCCACCTAAACCAACCTGCGCCCTTCAAGACCAAGCTGGACACCAGCCCCGAAACCGGGGAACTTTTTCAACCACCGACAGCACCATCACATACTAGACTTTAAAAACTGACATGTAAAAATTTTATATATCACGGGTGAATGACCTATAAGGTTAAAATAAGGTTCAAGGTTCAATAAAATCAATCAATCAAAATCAACAAATACAGATTGGGCGCAATACCGCTGCGAAGTGCAAAAGTAGATGCGAGAGATAGGGGAGAGGGGGTAACAATGAAACACATTTTTTATACGATTTCATTTTGATGATAATACATGTTATTTGTGTAGCTAAAAGTGATACATAGTTTCACTCTGTTGTTAACTAATGCATATATTTTTTCCAACTGGTAAAATTCACGGGAAATAATTTTTTTTGGATAATCAACAGTCGGTGGTAAAATGTACCAGTGAGCCCCATGGGTAGGAACTATGAAACACGACGTCGTCTACAGTGAAATATTCTACTTGCGAATTTTATTCTTTTGTTTTGACGAATAAAGAACCTAAAGCTTCCTATTAAAGTTATTTTGAGACGCAAATTGTTTGTTTCCGCAAGATATCACTATATCATCGCGTAATATCGGACCACCATGTATGCATATAAGATGCAATCCTGAAAGAGGCGATAATTTCTACAAAACTTGCCCAAATTGACAAACTTTCCATTTAATGAAATGTATTTATCGTGGAAAATCGGAACCCATTCACATTATAATATAGATCACAAAAACAAGAAATTTTCACTGTTCCCCATATATCATCGTTTCACAGCTACCCAATGGGTCTATTTATGAAGATTGTCAAATTGCACAGAACCATGACAAGTTACCAAAAAACTTTGTTCGCGGCAAATGTTGAGCATAAAATTTGCTACAAATAACAGTAGAATAAACATTTTTCTGGGTAACGGTAACTCATAAAAATGAAATAATGATTTTTATGGCAAATTTACTCTGACTGTTATAAAATAAACAAATATCCATTAAAAGAGATAGAGTTATCAGAAATCTTCCAAAATATAGTAACACGTGTAAAGAATTAGAAACCATGAAATATGAGGGAATGAGACGATTATGTTCATGCATTATGATTTTATTGCGATTGTTTCATAGTTCCTGCTGATCCACCGTTACCCTCTCTCCCCTACGCGAATAAGTCTGTACAATCACCGGTATGGTATGTAAAGTTTGAAAAAACAATTCAGTGAGGAGTTAACTCACATTTAAGGATCACATTGATTCCAAATTCCAAACAAAATGCAACAAATATATAAAATATTTATACCCTCTTATAAATAGGAATTCTAGGCTCTGCCTAAAGAACAAACTATTAATTTATAAGCAAATATTTAGATCGGCAATGCTATATGTAGTGCCAATCTGGGCAAGTTGTTGTGCTACTAGGAAGAAATCGCTTCAAAGGATTCAGAATAAAATTCTGAAAATGATTTTGAAGCATTTTCCCTGGTTTAGCACAAATGAGTTGCACAAACTCGCAAACATAGAAAAATTAGAAATTATGACGAACAGCCTTATAAGCAACTTCCGACAATAATCGTTGCAATCTTCAATTGCAGCGATTAGCTCTCTTTAAAGTTTATAAGTTAGTTTATAAGATTTGTTTAGCTCCTTATTCACAAGCCAAGTAGGTTTAAAACATCCTACTGAAAAAAAATACTTCACTGCGAAAGCATATTATATCTTAATAATAATTAACTGAATCATGTAAATAATAGGGATGAAAAGTCACCACTTGTGGCTGAACACCCAATATACTACATTAGAAATTTTTTCTCCCTTTTTTATTAACGACTTATAATGAGTCAATCTTCTTCCTTTGTTATATTGTAACGACATATAATTAGCAAGGGACTGGAAGGTGAAGTATTTTTCAAATATTAAGAGCCATAGTACTCAAGAGAGAGCAAGGATTTGAAGTAAGAAAGTTTAGAAAAGCTTGGAGTAGGGTCAATGAACAAGCTTAGAGTTTCCCGATTACTTAGCTTTTTGTCTTCTGCAGCGCAGGAGTCAGGAACTTTTGGCATTAAATGCGAATCACCTGAGTCTGCGGCATGTCATTAGAAATGTAATGCATTACATTAGAAATGTAATGCAAACAAAACAATATAATCAAATAGAAAATAAATTAAAAAAAATCAGTGAGGAGTTTCCATCATCAAGAATCATTTTATCGTTTCTTATCCGATAAATCAATGATTCACATAACAGTATTGCAATCGGACGATACGAGTTGTGGTCGGAGGTTGGTTGTCCTGGTTTTTCAATAGCAATGACCTTCATTTGCCTCCAATCATGAGATACAATGAAGAATCAGGAATCAGAATATATTGGCTCAAATGGCACGTTCCCCGTACATAGTCGGGGATTTGTGCCTTGCCGTGTGTTTTCATCATTTCCTGAGCGGAAGGAAAGGACAAGGAGGTGTGGGGAAGTAAAATTGGAAGGATGGGAAAAATAACAGCACCGAACAAAAATAAACAACAGGTAAGTTAAACTCACAAGTAGTTCAACTTGCCTGCGAATAAGCCTAAAGCTCTTTACCACATTGGATAAGAAACTTTAGTATGTCTCTGAGTATCAGTCGACCAAACATGGTTTCGTCTATATAAGGACGGCTGAAGACTCGAAATCGCAATTGCGCTACCGCTGGACAGTTGCATATCAGATGATATGAGGTTCCGTAGTCGAATTCACAAAGATCACATGAAAAAGACTCAGCGCGCTGAATAGTTGCCATGTGATAATTGAGTTTGCAGTGGTCGGTTAAAGCCCTGGTCAGCATGCCGCAGTGGAGCTTCGAAAAATGTAGGAGATTTTTCGAAACCACTGGGCATGGTTGTTCTAAAAACGCCTTTGTTTGGCGACACGTTTGTAGATTTCTCCAATAATTGCGGTGCTCGGACGAAGCCCAGGACCGTATTTTTTACCTTATCCAACTTGTCGAAATTGGCAGCGCGGGCTCAGGACCAACGAAGTCAATCGCTGAACCTGCCCTGGCCAATTCGCCAGCCCATTCATTTCCAGTAATACCGCAATGTCCGGGCATCCAGACAAGGTAGATAGTGTTGACAATGCTTAGTTCTTCGATTTGGGTTCGGCACGCGATCACTAACTTGGACCGGGATTTGTCTGAGCTAAGGGCCTTGATTGCAGCCTGACTATCGGAGCAGAAGTTTATAACTCTGCCGGACAAACTCAGTTGAAGGGCCGATTGCACCCCGCACATAATCGCAAAGATTTCTGCTTGGAATACAGTACAGTATCTACCTAATGAGTGAGATTGTTCCAATCTCATTTCACGACAGTAAACACCAGCACCAGCACGTCCCTCCATCAGAGAACCGTCAGTGTAACAAACCACTTGCGTTTGTTGTTGTCTTGTCATAAAGCCAGACAACCACTCCTCTCGAGAGGGAATCTTCACATGGAATGTCCTGTAAGGAAAACTACAAGTGAGTGTAAGATCGCTGGGGGCAAGAATATCTTCACCCCATGTAACCATTTGTGACCACAATCGTGTATGACTGGTAGCAAGATCAACATGATTACTGTTTCAAAGCCCAGTAACCTGCAGTCTGTATGCACATGATAGTGCTTCTTGTTTTAAGTGTATGTGTAATGGTTTGATATTTAGAAGTGCCTCAAGAGCAGCAGTCGGAATCGTGGTGAAAGCACCAGTCAACGCCATGAGCGCCATTCTCTGCAGATGGTTTAGCTTTGACTGGACTGTCACCTCTCCCCTCTGCCACCACACAAGGCATCCGACGATACGAGTTGTGGTCGGAGGTTGGTTGTCCTGGTTTTTCAATAGCAATGACCTTCATTTGCCTCCAATCATGAGATACAATGAAGAAACTTATCAAATAAATTCAACAAGCACTGTCTTCTTTGTGGAGGCATTCATCACTCTACACGTGAGCATCCGACGTTTAAACTACGCCTGGCTAAGTTAAAGCGTTCCACTAAAGAGCGATCCAAACGCACTTTCGCGGAAATACTGAAATCGAATCTCGTTTCATTGCAAAATATTGTCGGATTTATCTGGCGAGGATGAAGGTAGCTCGGAAGAATATAACGATTATATACCAATTATTGGGGCCAAAAGGAAGAGAAGAGACGCCTTCTCCCAAAACTTCCACGCAAAATTCGATATTTAGTCGTCAATAAGTGTGGACGTGTTTTGCATTCGCTCCCGGTATCGCGCGCTAAAGTTTGTTTAATTTTAATTTCACCAAGCGCCTCGTGCTAAAGTTTGTTTTGTTTCAATTTGACCGCGCGCCGCGTGCTAAAGTTTGTTTTGTTTTAAGTGACCGATTTTAAAAAAGTGCGAACGATAATAAAATGAACTGCGAAATTTGTGCCTTGGACGCCTCTGCGGATTCGATTCTGTGGACGTGTGTTGGATGCCCAAGGAAGTATCATGCAGCTTGCATTGGCGTGACCGTGCAGCGGGGATCACTAAGGAGAAAGGACAGGAGATTGGTTGATGTCAACTCGTACATACTGCCATGCTGCGACTCGTGTCAGGAACTACTACATGGGAAAATTGCTTTCAACGGACTCGCCGAGCAGCAAAAACTTCTGGAAAAACAAATACGGGAGAATACTGAAGTGATTCATCAACTAACATTTCAGCAAAACAAGCCGGACCTAGTACATGAGGCACTCGAAGGCCTAGAAATACTTCTCACTACTGTTAAACAGGAATTGATTGCAATCAACAAAAATAGTAGTCTAGCCGGCAGTGTTATTGCAATAAAAAACCACGTTACCTCTCTGCTTGACACAGCAATTAAGTCAACATCAGATAGTGTATACGAATCGTTAAAAACAGTTACTTCGGAATTATCCGCTGATTTGCGTGACATGAACGCGGAAATAAGTCAGCTTAGTCAGCTGTCTTTAGACACAGCCAACAGTAATCCTCCAAATTCCACCCTAGGATACGAGATTCTCGACGAGTTGAAGTCGGTCTCAGTTGCTCTCAATGAAAACAAAAGCACCAGGCAACTACGGTCGTCACATGAATCAACGTTGCTGCCAGAAATTCTCAACGAGGTTAAAGCGATGTCAGCATATGTAAATGCGAATAATAAGACCGCGCAATTGCTATCGCCGAATGACTCACGCCCCAGTTAGGAAATTGAATTAAATAACGCTATTAACTCAGGATGGCGTTTCTTGGGCACAAAAAAAGTATGGAAAGCTGACTGGAGTGAGTACGATGCGCGAGAAATAAATCGATTGAATCAACAAAAACAGGCGGATAAGGCTAGAAGGCGTAAAAAGAAACAAATATTTAGAAACCGGAATACTAATATTAAAAGCAACAACAACAACAATATTTTTCCACCTGATCGGAGACCCCCTGCAACAATAAACGATCGTTATTATGGCCCGCCGGCCAATTTTTCCAATCGCAACTTTTTTAATCGTGCCAGTAGCTCCAGTCATAACCAAAACCGTCATCCCAATCATAGCTGCAACACGAATTTTCTACCACCGGATAGAGTGCTTCTTGCAGCAGCCAAGGATCGTTTTTCCGGCCTACCTACAAATTATATTCCATCGATTCAATTTACACGAGGCGAGATTTTGAATCCCTACCCAGCACGTGATACATCAAGATCATCGCAACAATTAAATGCAGTAAATACGGAATGTTCGCCATCATCATCACCGTGTGAGGCATGCCGCTTTCAACATTCGTGTTTTCGGTAGTTTCGACACTTTCCTTAGAAGAAGAAAAAGACGAGTTTGCTGTTGAGCACAGTGTTTTCCAAGAATTAGATAATGATGGTAGACTTTCCAATACAAAAAAGACTGCGACAGAATTATTAATGTATTGTCAAAATTTTAATAGGATGAAAAGTCCAGCCAAAATGGCAGAAATTCATAAACGTATATTAGGTTCGTCATTTTTGGTTATATTAGGAACTGAAACTAGCTGGGACGATAGCGTAAAAAGTGAAGAAATTTTCGGCAGTGGTTTTAACGTATTCAGAGACGATCGAAATCTTCACGAATCTCAAAAGAAGTCTGGCGGGGGAGTCCTTGTGGGTATTTCGGCTCAATTTAATTCAGAAATTCTAGTCACAGTGAAGTTTAAGGAATTTGAACATGTGTGGGTTAAATCAAACATTGCCGGCGAAATGCATGTTTTTGCCTCTGTATATTTCCCACCAGAGCATGCTAATATAACATCGTACGAAGCTTTTTTCCAAATTGCTGAACAAATTTTATCTGAACTCCCAGCCGAGGTTAAAGTTCACATTTACGGAGACTTTAACCAACGCAACGCAGATTTTATTCCGGACTCTGAAAACGAACATATTTTAATCCCAGTCGTGGGAGAAAACGAAACATTGCAGTATATTTTCGACAAAACTGCTAGCATAGGACTAAATCAAATAAATCACGTAAAAAATCGACAGAATTGCTATCTCGATCTTTTATTTACAAACATTCAGGAAGACTTCTGTGTATCTGAATCTCTAACTCCTTTGTGGAAAAATGAAGCATTTCATACTGCTATTGAATTTTCCTTATTCATCCATGAAATTCAAAAACCCAGCGATTGTGACTTTGAAGAAGTCTTTGAATACCATAAAGCCAATTATGACAATATCAGGCGGAAGCTAAGTAGTGTCGACTGGCAAAATAGCCTTAGAAATGAAGAAAATATTGTAACCGCAGTGGACGTATTTTACAAAATTATTTTCAAAATAATTTATGAAGAGGTGCCTATTAAGAAAAAAAGACGACACGGCAACTCGAAGCATCCCGTTTGGTATAATAGACAAATTAAGAGTTTGAAAAATAGGAAGCAAAAAGCCCATAAGCTATATAAGAAAAACCAAAATAATGAGGACTTGGAAAAATATTTCGACATTTGCGATAAACTAAATATGGCCATAGATTCTGCACTTGCGGATTATAATTCAAAAACGGAACAGCAGATCAAATCTTGTCCAAAGAATTTTTTCAATTACATCAAAACTAAATTAAAATCAGACAATTTCCCATCAACAATGCACTTGGATGACAACGTACGTGATAACTCGGAAGAAATCTGCAACCTATTTGCAACATTCTTCCAAGAAATATATACGACTTTTTCTGAACAAGACCGTGATCGCGATTACTTCGCTTTTCTTCCCGATTTTCCTTTGGATATTAGTGTCAATCATGTCATAGTGGAAGACATTTTCAATTCTCTAGAACATTTAGATGTATCGAAAGGTTCTGGCCCTGATGGAATCCCACCATTATTTATGAAAAACCTAGCAACCGAGTTAACTGCCCCATTGTTCTGGCTGTTTAATATGTCTTTGCAATCTGGACAGTTCCCTAAAATATGGAAAAAATCTTTTTTAGTGCCTATATATAAATCTGGCAAAAAATCTGACGTACGTAATTATCGTGGTATAGCCATAATCTCCTGTATTCCGAAACTTTTCGAATCAATCATTAACAAAAAAATATTTCTTCAAATAAAAAACAGAATTTCCAACCTCCAGCATGGCTTCTTCAAAGGTCGTTCGACCTCAACAAACTTACTAGAATTTATTAATTATACACTGATTGCAATGGATAATGGAAACTACGTGGAGGCACTTTATACAGACTTTAGTAAAGCATTTGATCGCATTGACATCCCAATGTTACTTTATAAATTGACAAAGATCGGCATTGAGCCTGGGCTACTTACATGGTTAGAATCATATCTCTCCGAACGTCAGCAAATAATTAAATTTAAAGGAAAGCAATCTAATCCAATTAAAGTCACCTCAGGAGTTCCACAAGGCTCTCATTTAGGCCCTCTATTGTTTATTTTATACGTAAACGATATCTCCTTCATTCTCAAAAAACTGAAAATACTAATTTATGCGGACGATATGAAACTTTATTTGGAGATAAGAAATGCCGAGGATATTAATACATTTCAAAACGAAATACAAATTTTCCACATGTGGTGTCAAAAAAGCCTCTTACAACTGAACGTGAAAAAGTGTAATTCAATAACCTTTAGTAGAAAACGACAAACACCGAATGTTGAGATTACCTTAGGAAATCAGACTGTAGTCAAATGTGAAAGAATTAGGGATTTAGGTGTTATATTAGATTCAAAGTTAAATTTTATTGATCATTATAACACAATTATACACAAAGCTAACAACATGCTCAGTTTTATAAAACGCTTTAGCTATCATTTTGAAGATCCTTATACAATAAAAATATTATATATTGCATATGTTAGGTCGATATTGGAATATTGCAGTATTATTTGGTGCCCTTTTTCAAGCAGGCATGAAGAACGAATAGAATCGGTACAAAAACAGTTTTTATTATTTGCCCTTCGTAAATTAGGATGGACAGCATTCCCTCTGCCATCTTATGAAGCACGCTGCTTGCTTATCAATATTCAAACATTAAAGGAGCGTCGCGAGTTTGCAATGCTCTCATTCATTAATAATATCGTTTCGCATCGTATCGATTCAGCTGAAATTTTATCCAAATTGAACTTTTATGCACCTTCACGACAGCTACGAAATCGAAGTATATTTTCAATAACTCCTTTTCGCACAAACTATGCAAAATATAGCCCCATAAATCGAATGATGTCTATTTATAATCACTATTGCGACTCAATTGATTTTACAATGTCTAAACTAAAACTAAAGCAATATTTTATACACAAAAGAAATTCTAACGCGTAAGAGGATGATTCAGTAAAAGCCGAAATTGCTTCATTTATACTAAATTCACGAAATATACACATTAGTAATTAAGGAAATCTGTAGTCTACATCGATTGACGAAATAAATAAATTTGGCATCAAAAATGCACGACGCAAAATAAACTTTCTACCTTTCTAGAAGTCACTAGCTTCCAAATTAGTAGCCCCTGATTTTAAAATTAAACCAAAGGATTAACCTACTTTTCCAACAGTACAGAATGACCGTAGAGCTCTTCCACAAAGAGAAAATAAAGCTGAAACAAGTGTGTTGTGTTTCAAGGCCATTGCACAATGGATTTTCACGGTCTTTGAAATCCCGGATCAATTGAAATGTATTGTCTCTGCCTGGCTTCCAACTGTTAGAGCTAAGCAACTAGCCGCTAAATGGCCCCTCTTACAAACTCTAATCAGTTTCGATAGGTAATGCGTCGAAAAGTGTTAAGGACACCGTCATTATATAATGGAATAGTAGGAGTTTTATCCCAAAATTAGAAACATTATAACTTCTGAACCACACAAATTGTGACATTTCGCAATTTCGGAAACATGGCTTCAATTGATTATATTTCGAGTTTTCGTGATTTCGGATTTGCGAGAAAATCGTAGAAAAAATCATGTATAAAAGGCAATTCAACATCGAATGCAACTAAAGTGAGAATTCAACAGTATTGATCGATTTGCCCATTCAGACAAATAATATTAATATAGTAGAAGGTAAGATCTATATCGCATGTTTGTGAAGTTTCACATACTACAAATGGATCTCTTTTCAAATTGTTTAGACTCTATCGATTTTCAGAATGATAAAAATGAAAAACTTGTCGATTTTCAGGAAGATAACTACTTCTACAATTTCACTTGAATCGAATCGAAGAACTCGTTCAACGAATTCGATCCATCGTAGGATACTATCGCTGCAAGCAGAGGCCATTTAGTGGTCAACTGCCTTAAAAATGTTCTAGCTGTAGGGAGAAAAGTTACCAGAGCATCAGAAATATTGAAAGTTGTAAAAATCCAGTCCATAATGTCAGAAAGCGTCATCAGTCCAGTACTGTGCGCCTCTCTGTGCAAAAATACCTAATTTACATTTTAGCTCAAAAGGTATTAAAGTTTCAAGTTTTTCTGCACTATTTCTGGATTATTATTTTATCCAATAAACAAAATTATAATGCTTTGAAGAAACCTGGCTTGTTTTTAAACTCCCATCAAATCCCTACTTGCTAAAATTTAGATTTGAAAAAGCACACAAAGCAAAGCACAAACCTTCCACTATGCTGCTCAACTTTCGAGAACCAACAACCAAACATCCAGCGCCGACTAATGAATGAAGAGCAAACGTTCGCGAGACGACCGCTCATTTCAATGGGAGTAACCTCAATTTCAATTCGCCTTCCCTCCCTGCTAGGATGCTGCCAGCGAAGGGTTACCTACCGGTACTACCATCGGTGAATAATTCTCTTCGATCTGTTCTTGGCTCTGCATACTCTACCGGGAATCTATAGGTTTTTGCTCCACCTCACATCAACCTGTCCAGGCCGGAGCTCGGTTGCGTGCTGGAAATATGTGTTGAGAACAGGTAATGGAGGAAAATTATCATGTTCACTGACTGACCGGCTGTACGGAATAGCAATGGTAGTGTCCGAGCTGAATGAACCCGCAAGGATGCCGCTCGACGGCGGCGGCGGCCGCGGCTGCGCAACAACCGACAACGCGGTACGCACGAATATGCAGTTCTTGCTTCATTCATAAGACTCCATGGGACCGTTAATGAAACCGAGAGGGAAGCCTTCGTCTGAACAGGGGCGTTTGCCCTGAGTGATAAAAAATGACTGCGAAATCAAAAAAATAACAACAACCCCCTCTCGTTCGGCGAGAGAATGTGCACCTAAGGCGAATGCAGCTCGCCGTTCCCACGATTCTTTGCGCAATCGTAATCTAGTTGAAGGGGTTTACTTAGCCTACCGGTTCGCGTGAAAGAGAGGCGATACAATACTTCCGTTTGTATATCGATTGAACATGTTCGAGAACCCACACTGTACGCCACTCGAAACGAGGCGTCTTTATCATCTTACCAGACCGGGAGATGTTTACACACTTGTGGCCGTTTGGCTAGTGATAAGAGCGCTGGAATTGATGATGGGACTTGAGAGGACAATCTGGCGACGTTCTCGATCGGTTTCAAAAACTTTCTCACCGTTTGTTGTTGACTTTCCCACTTCCTCGGAATATGGTTTTGTGCCATATCGGGGCAGTTGCGCTTGAAGATATTGAACCTCTTAATTATGTCATGTTTTGATTTGTATTTGTTATTTCTGTTGCATTATCAGAAGTGTGCAGGATATTTTCTCATAATTATTTGTTGTGCCTAAACTATACAATTTTCATTGAGTTCAAATATCAATTTAGGTAGTTTTGGCATCATAGCATAATGCAAGGAAAGGTTGCACAATAATTAATGAAATTCAATGATAATTGACATAACAAGCTAATCAGTTTGTTAAAAAAAAATCTCTCATAACTAGCACACTGCCCCCAATCGATGAAAGCTGTATTCGATTGCCTGCTACACTCTCACATGGAAAGTACCAATCAATCAGCATTTATAAGCTCTTTTCCCGTGTGAAAATCCACGAATCGTTTGCGTTATCAAATTTGTCACTCCCCCTCTTTCACCGAAATCGTTATCATCATCTAAATACAGTGTGCTTTGCATCAATTGATTATGCATTGGAATTCGTAGGCTGCTAGGACGCAAATGTAGAAAAAAAATCCATCCTAGGCGATTCAATCGAGGCGGCTCACGTGGGAAAATGCCGAACGGTAAACATTGGAGTTATGATACCCGGCTGGTACTTTTATTATTGTCTGCCTACACTCACACACACTTTACCGGTGAGGAGGAGTTCAGACCGTCGTCATCGTTCCACCTTCTACAACAGCTATTTATGTGAAGACAATTTGTAGGTCGCTCGGATGATGATCGATCGGCTCCCCCCCTTAATGGTAGGTACTGATGGTACAACACAACCCATCATTGAAACTTTTATTGAACGCTCATAGACGAACAAATATTTGACGTGAATTAACCTCGTTCATTAGCGGGGCTGGCTTGATGATACGCCGATGGCCGAGCTTAATATTGAAAGCCGTTTTTTTTGTTGCGCTCTTATGAATGATCGAACGCCAACAACAACGCACTCCTCGTGCGGTGTCACAAAGTCAAATGAGATTAGCTCTCGGAGAGTTGCGAAATATTCCGCAGAGTCCTGTGGGGTAAACATAAACATGATCGTAGTGTAATTTTTTGTTTGTTGGTGGAGACGAACCACTGCGACTAGATCTATTTAGATCAATCGTAGTGTAATTTATCTCATAGTAATTTTTACAAAATAATAGAATCTAACTGTCCATTAAATTAGGATTGACCTTTCATATTCTTGCGCTATTGCCCCAATGCACCCTATGTCATAATTTCGTATTTTTACGAAGGCACGTCTTTCGATTGATAACCGGTGTCACGCCAGTCTGACCCCAGAGCACTTGTTCTGGAGACTCGGGTGGTTCAAGGCGTCCTGCTAACTCATTCACGGACGTCAAGAAGCGGGTGTTGTTGGGCGATAATGCGGCAAATTTTACGACTTAAGGAAATACGCATATTTCACGATGAGCTCATTATAAATTTGATCTGTTGCGATGCCGTTATCACAGAACTTTGTTTCGAAATATCGTTCGGAAATGGTGTGCTGATCTGAATAGCTATACATTTCGGTTCAGTGACTGAGCCACGTTTTTGTGATTAGAAAGTTTGCATGACTGTCCTATCGATTGGATTTTTCACTTGTTCCAATTCAACTCAATTTTTCTCCTCATAAAATTGAATTGTTTCAAATAATGAATTATCATTAACTTAGTTCCTACATCACCTCTCGAGAGATTCTTAACCATGGACCAAACATCCAGTTTCTTTTAGCCTGAAATAATGTAAAGTCCACGAGTCAAATATTGATGCATGTATCTTAGGTTAGAAATTAGGAAAGAAATTATTTTGATTTAATTATCCAAATAATCGAATATCTGAAAGGAAATTTTTTGAACACTGGTCGACCTCCTTAAGAGATAATCTAAATCAAACTAAATAATCAGAAATATCGATTTTGACAATTTTCCCATTTTGTCAGCATGAAATACACCGAGGAGTTGATAAAAATGGGACTTCACTGTAGTGCAATAATAGTTAAAACGGAAGTATTTCGTCATTATCAAAATGTTTTACATTTCATACAAAATAAATGTATAAGATTCGTTCAAACTTTGAAAACTTTCTAAGAGGCCCGGGATAATGTCTGCTAGTGTGTGTGTGTGACTGTGTATGCACTAATGCCATGCAATTATATCAGCAACGGCTGAACCTATCTATACATATGGTATAGGAAGCTAAAATATAAATAATACATATCTCACAAGCCATTCATTGTTAAAATCGGTTCACGAACATTTTATATTTGTATTTCTCACTAACCATTTTCCAACAGCGAAAAATTAAGAGCGCTCCATAAAGAATTCTACTTTACTGGCATTTTAGTAGCAAATTAAACCGACTTTCAACATCGTGGTATGCAAACACATCTATGTAATTCGAGGGATTCGGTTGCATAAACATTTAATGAATTTACTCAACCATTATAGTTATTTCTCAAAAAGTAATGTGTCAGTTCACTTCAAAGACAAAATAATGTGTAAGTTCACTTTAAGAAATGCAGATGGCTTTTGGTCACGGTTTTAGCAAATATTATTTTATTTTGTCTATCGCCTACGTTTCAAAGGTCTACGCCTTCATCTTCAGGGCAAAAATGGTTACAATAATATCATAGTCAAGTGTCTCTTTAAGGGAAATATTTCTTCAGAGTTGTAGTGTTCACCCCTTGAATTAAGCGTTGCGTTCAGCCGTGAGGTATATGTCGGCTGATTTATCAATTGATCACAAAGTACTACAAATAATGGTGAGATAATAGACTTCTCATATACTTCATATCCATAGTATACTCGTCGCATCGCCGAGGGCAACTGTATTTTAGAATCACATTTAGTGAAAATTCGACTTCTTTTGCAATATTTAAGTTATAATGGTAATAAACATGTATGGAATCAAATCATATAATATAAAAATAATGTCACGGTAATAACCATCAGTTACCATTCCTCGAACGTCTTCCCCCCTCCCCTGTCTCTCTTTAAGTTCATGGCAACTACTATTTCTCTATCATTTCCAAATTATGTCATAAGAATTTCCATTAATCTGATATAAAGGGCGAAAACGAAATTATTGCGACACATTCAACAGGGCATAACTTTTTTACCATTGGGTAAAAATCAACCAAATTTTGCACACTTTCTCATTGATGTGTATTGTTTACATGCTGTCAAACTCGAAGTCGTGTTTTTCGATTCAACGAAAATGGAGGTGAACCAACGCGAGTCGAGGGAACAAATTCTTTCCAAACACCAGGAATTTCCTGACCTGTCGCACCGGCAGTTGGGAAAAATGTTGAACATTCACCATTCAACTGTCTCCAGAGTGTTGAAGCGGTTCCAGGAGCGGTTGACGTTGGACCACGGCAAAGGAGCTGGAAGAAAACTGGGACCGGAGAACAAAAAGACGGAGGGAAAGGTGAAGCGGATGATTAAAGCAAATCCCAACGTCTCATGCCGTGATTTGGCTAAAAAGATCGGCATTTCGCAGAGCTACGTCCAGAATGCAAAGAAGAGAGCTGGACTACATACATACAAGGTACAGAACTTCCCGAACCGCGATGAGCGGCAACAATCGACGGCTAAAACTCGGGCACGGAAGCTCTACGAGAAGATGCTGACAAAATATGGCTGCTGTGTGATGGACGACGAAACGTATATAAAAGCCGATTTTAAGCAAATTCCGGGGTTGGAGTTTTTCACCGGCAAGAGCAAGTTCTATGTGGACGACAAATTTAAGAAGAAGAAAATGTCGAAGTTCACCTCCAAATATCTCATTTGGCAGGCCATCTGCTCTTGCGGACTGAGGAGTGAGCCTTTCATGGCAAAGGGCACAGTAAATGGCGAGATCTACAAATCTGAGTGCCTCGAAAAGCGCCTTTTGCCGTTCTTGCAGCAGCACGACGAAGCTCCGCTGTTTTGGCGAGATTTGGCATCATGCCACTATTCTAAAAGTGTCCTGGAGTGGTATGAGGCCAATTCTGTCCACTTTTTTCCAAAGGAAGTGAATCCGCCAAACTGTCCGGAGCTGCGCCCAATGGAGCAGTACTGGGCAATGATGAAGCGGGAACTTCGGAAGAGCAAGAAGATAGTCAAAGACGAGAAGGGCATGTTAAGAAAATGAAAAAAAAACTGAGAAACTGGTACCGGATGACACTGTAAAGACTTTGATGGAGGGCATCAAGCGAAAATGCGTTCAATTTTACACTCAAGGCTCCATCGATTAACTTTTCTTTTGATTTTTGAAGTATGTATAAAACTACCCTAAAATTTTGGTTTGATTTTAAACATTATAAGAAAATTGGTATGACATTTTCGGTGTCGCAATAATTTCGTGTTCGCCATTTATTTGTTAATATTCGATCTAATTTGATGTGCGCGACGTAGTTGTGTTGGTTTAGGAAGATAAACCTATTTTTTATTTATTGTTTCCATTTGCACAAACGCGTCGCAAGTGATTTATGTGAATGTAATGCAAGAATATATAATCATAACATAGCTATAGATTATCTATTTTGAGATTTTAATTAATGATATCGATATCGAGACACAATACATCATAACAAATATCGAAATACACCAAAGATTCGTTTTTAACAGCCCCTTTGGTGTGTTTTTGGTTGACAAAATGGGGGCAATGACAAAACATATTTATTCATGTACTTAAATAAACCAAAGCTGATAAAATGTTCAACATTAGTCCGTAGACATACTTTTATAATCCTAACTGGCTGACGAAATCGAGTCGAAAATCTAACAATATTGGGGGCTGATAAAAATGGGTTTTCACTGTAGCTGATTTTAATGCAGAAGATAGCAAAAATTGCAGCATTCGAATTAACAGCCTAAGTGAATTCAACTTCACTTCGGTTATGTTTCTGACATTATCTACCCAACTTTTTGAATTCGCGAATTTTGTGAATTCGAGTTTTGTAACCTTGCAAATTTTGTAAATATGTGGCTTTGATGAATTCGTGAATTTTGTGAATTCAAGGATTTTTTGAATTCGGAAATTTTGAAAATTTTGTTAATTTTGTAAATTTCGTAAATTTTGTAAATTTTGTATATTGTGTAATATTTTGTAAAATTCTGCGAATTACGTTGATTTTGTGAATATATTGAGTTTCGTTAATATCGTAAATTTCTTAAATTTCGTAAATTTGGTGAATTTTACGGATTCGTAAAATTCGAGAAATCCAATTTAAAAATTTTGTGAATTTGTAGGTTACGTAAGTTCACGAATTTTGTGGATTCGTGAATTTTGCGAATTTGTGAATTCGTGAATTCCTGAACACGCAGATTTAGTGATTTCGTGAATTTTGTGAATCAGTGGATTTCGTAAATTTCGTGAATTTCTTGAATCTTGTATATTCCGCAAGTTTTGTGAATCTTGTGAATTTTGCGAATATCGTGAATTGGTGAATTTCGTGAATTTCGCAAATTTGTAAATTTAGTGAATTCGTGAATTTTGCGAAATTGTGAATTCCTGAACTAGCAAATTTAGTGAATTCGCGAAATTTTTGAATTAGTGGAATTAGTGGATCTCGTAAATTTCGTGAATTTCTTGAATTTCGCGTATTTCACAAGTTTTGTGAATCTTGTGAATTTTGCGAGTATCGTGAATTAGTGAATCACGTGAATTTCGTGAATTTGTAAATATTGTGAATTCGTGAATTTCGTGAATTTTATGAGGTCGTGAATTTCGGGTTTAGTGAATTTCATTATTTAGTGAATCTCGTGAAATTGGAAGTTTTCCTAAATCAGTGAATTTTGTGAATAAGTGAATCTCAGGAATTGGTGATTTTGTGTATTCGTGGATTTCGTGAATTAGTAGAGTTCGTGAATTTCGTGAATTCGCGGGTTTAGTGAATTTCATGATTTAGTGAATCTCGTGAAATAGGGAATTTCCTAAATTAGTGAATTTTGTGAATTAGTGAATCTCAGGAATTGGTGATTTTGTGTATTCGTGGATTTCGTGAATTTGTAAAGTTCGTGAATTTCGTGAATTCGTGGGTTTAGTGAATTTCATGATTTAGTGAATCTCGCGAAATAGGGAATTTCCTGAATTAGTGAATTTTGTGAATTAGTGAATCTCAGGAATTGGTGATTTTGTGTATTCGTGGATTTCGTGAATTAGTAAAGTTCGTGAATTTCGTGAAGTAATATTTGTGAATTCGTGAATTTTGTAAATTTTTGAATTTCGCGAAATTCGTGAATTTCATGAATTCGTGAATTTCATAACATCAAGAATTTCATGAATCCATGAATTTCGTGAATTTTGTAAATATCGTAAATTTCTCGAGCTTCGTGAATTTGTAAATTTCATGAAAAGGAAAAATTAATGAATTTCGTGAATTTTGTGATCTTGTGAATTCGTGCATCAGTTCGAAAATTCGTGAATTCACGAATCCTTAAATTCATAAAATAGTCATTTTATTCGTGAAAATTTTATTTCGTAATTTCGTGAATTTGTGAAGTAGATATTCCCTAAATCTAACCATTTTTATAATTGATAACATAGGACCCGTATTTAGCAGCCCCTTGCTGGAATTTGAAGTGTCAAAGCGGGGACATTGACAAAATCAGGATATATTTTTTCTCTTTCTTTTTAATAAACCGAAGTTGCCGGTTCTCACGGTGAAGAGGGACAAGTCTGTCTTTGCCAGGAGACATACTGGTGGACTTGAGTGATTCGTAGTTATGCTGCCTAAGCTCGACCCCCATCAGCAGATGACAAAATTTAATCCCGTAAGGTATTAAGCCTGCCACTTCTAGTTTTTCGATCACACCCTTGCCATCACTTGAGTACTATGGCTTTACATAACTTTCCCTACCCAGCAATCTATAACTAATTGAATGTCGTTAAAATGTAAAAAAGAAAATGTCACTTCATATAGTCGAAATAAACAAGGAAAAAATAAGCTGGTTTAATATCCTTCTTTTGTGCCTAGACACAGCCCCATTATCTTTTCTAGTTATTCCATATGAATTTTCCTTAAGAGGGTCTTACAGCGAAAAAATAGAATAATATATTTTTATTAATGAGTATTTTGCTTGTTTCAGATAAGCAGCTCACCAAACGGATTTTCATATGATACTGTATGATAGTAGATCGCACATTCCGTTCATCGTCTCTCCCATATTTAGAAATGTGTCACATTACTAATACATCCCATACCATCAACAGTCGCTTAGATGTAGACAATCTTAGCGTCATACACGCTTCTATATTACACACCCCAAAGAATTATTTCGCCCGCAAAAAGTCCACTCCACCATAAGCTCTATTTGAAACAATTCCACACAAGCACTGCAACATTTCACTTTCTACACAGAACTACATTGCACCCATTTTGTACGTCTGCTCTAAACAAGATCGATTATAGCCAAAGAATATTTAACGAAATGTGTAATTTCATCGTTATTGCAGTAAGTCCACATTCAGTTTAAATAGTTAGTCAAATTTTATGTGTAGCTCGTTAAATTTATTGTGTATTATTTGTAGCGTTGTGCCGGAAGCAAAATCCCCACATATTACCCATCCACTTACATGTCAGTGAAATAATGAGGAACGATCATCAGTTTTTGTAAGTTCTTGTAATATGTTATTGTAATTGTTAAATGTAAAATTCGTCTACTCTGTTACTCCGCAATTTAGTCTCCCCTGAAGAAGGCGCAAACCAAGCGTCGAAACGTTGGGATTTAAAAACAAGCAAGTCGTTTTAATCCACTAAGGACTGCAAAAAAGCCGTTCAAATTTCTAGACTGACAAAAATATGACAAAAAACTGACAAAATCGGGGGTAAATAAAATCAGATGAAACTAGGAGTTGATTAAATCTGGTCTTCACTGTAATACAATCCAAGCGGGCTAGAGTCAAGCTGAAATCCTCATTTTCCTTCTATACAGTCCAAAACACCATATTTGTTAATCTATGCCATATTTCTCCCAAGCGGAGGAAAATTTAAATAAAAACTATTGTTGTCCACTGAGGAGAAAACTGTTTAAAACCTCGTGACCACGTTTGCACGTGAAGGGCGCAATACCTATATTAGTTGTGGAATTTGCGTTTCGTTTTCGTAGGCTAGCGCCAGGTTGACGCTGGCTCCAAAAACGAAAACATTGTTTGTGTTTCTTGCGGGACATCACACAGGACTAGCGATATGCTCAGAACTATCCTCGTCACCAAGTTAGTGTCGAATTCTGATGAGACCAAATTATTTCTAGTCTTAAGGTAGCTGTAAAATTTTTCTCTTTTATTTAAAAAAAATTTCAGCATTATAACCTCCCAATTTTAAGATATCCAAAATGTAAAAACAAAATAATTTGGCACCACTCAGCTAACGCATTTGTGCCTATCAAATAAACGAAATGAATAAAAAAATACAAAATATAGTATTCAGAAATCAGAATTGAATTCTGAGCTCCGATGTCTGATACTAGCTTTTAATTGAAAAAAAAACAATGAAAAAAGAAACACTTTTTCGGGTTATTTTAACTCGCTAACATCCACGGGCCATGGTTCGCTCAATCTTCTTCCATTGTAATTATGTTTGGTTTCATACCAGCGAAGTGATGTGTTTTTAATTTCTGTGCCAAAGCAAACACCGTGAGGTACATGCAATATAGCAGGTGTTGCTATTTACGGTTGATTATTGTCATTTGATATAACTACATCTTCTTTCTTCGGCGCTGGTATCGTAATGAGTTTACTGACTTATTTGATTCGGACCCATCAGTCAGGAGTAAAATGTTTTCGTCACACATAACTGGCAAAACTCATTCATATTTCATTGATGGAGGCGAGAGTAGTGCGTGCCTTAAATTAATGGATTTAAATTTGCCTGAGGTTACAAAAACGGGTCTACCCTGAAATCTTCTGAATCAGAAGAAAGGACAATAAATTACTGTAAAGTTGAATATGTGAAACATGACCATTTAAGATAGTTATTGAAACACGACCCGAAGTAATTGTTTATTTAATACGATGTATTTATCCTAAGGAGAGTCTAATATCAGTTCACCACGTGCGATATTTGGCTTGCCTTGACTATGCTAAATATTACAAACTTATACGAAACTTTTACAAGTGTAATATCAAAGTCTCACCAAAGTACGGTAACGTTCCAAAAATAATGACGTTCCACTTTCTTTAGCAGGTTACGGTCCCTACCGGCATGCAGTATGTATGTTGCACTGGGCTGCGTGTAAGACGATCCCCGGGGTCGTAGCAATCAGACAGACAGGCGGTGGAGTATTTTGCCGCGCGGTTTGAATAACTGTTATGCCTCCTAGAACCGATTTGATGAAGATTATTAGAGTTAATTTGAGCTTCC
This sequence comes from Topomyia yanbarensis, assembly GCF_030247195.1. Classification (NCBI taxonomy): domain Eukaryota; kingdom Metazoa; phylum Arthropoda; class Insecta; order Diptera; family Culicidae; genus Topomyia; species Topomyia yanbarensis. Next base: position 122,083,242 of record NC_080671.1, on the reverse strand, counting down.
TCTTACTACCTGCGGCTGACTCCCGACACAAAGAAGGGGAGGCAGAGTGTTTGGGGGCTTCAGCACTGGAACTTCTTTTTGCTGGAAGGCCCCGTTGATGAGGGAGTCTCCCGGCGTAGCGTTTATTTAGTCAGGTACAACCTGTACCACGAAAGGAGGATGCTTCGTCTTGAACGGCGTACTCTTGATGGCGTTTGATGCTGTTGATCGTGTCGGTGATAATGAGACATGGACCCCAAGAGATAGTCTGTGCGGTTTCGTGTTGTTATTGTGCAGCTTTTTTTTGTTCAGACTTTGGCTGTTACTTTTTCTTGCTTATTTGTTTGATAAATGATCCTAAAAAGAGAAATGGGATAAAAACAGTCCAATTATCGGGGTTTTGAGCGCCAAATTATTATAACTGTTTTGATTCATGCATAACATATCTGCGTGAGTGCGGTTATAAGTTGATACAGGAGTGCGAAGAAAAAAACCTTCCCTTTCTTCACTGAGTTGGAATTCTACGAACATTCTCCGCTTGCCACTGTCTTCGGTGCCATATATGAACTGAGACTAATCGGAACCCGTCTGCACTTGCAGCTATATTTTTTTCTGCTAAGAGAAATTGATCGAGTCCAGAATTACAACTTATTACTGGTGAGTGGTGTGGGAAGGGTGGGGCATTTTTGAGAGTTCAAAACCTATGATTTTAACCGTAGTTCTATTTCTCGTATGATATGTTAAGCCATCATCATGCTAAGTTATGAGAGATTATAGACCATACGGATCGTATTATCCAAAATCTTAGGAGTAAAAGTAAACCATGTATGCTCAATATTTTAGAATCTAAAGAAAAACAATGGAGAAATAATATCTAAAAAGGTTTGGTGTTTGAAACATCACCGACGTTCCCAATTCTTCACTGCATCTTCCGAAATGGTGCAACTTATTGGTGGACTTATCCACAATCAACAAAGGACTTGCTATCCAAAACCGGTAACTGTACACATTGCAAACCACAAAAAAAACATCCCAATTAGTGTTTCGAAGATACAATCAACAACGCGAGAGTATGATGATGCTGTAATTATCGAATTGCCTCTGGCTGCCAGTAGTGTCCCAGAATTAAAAGTTTGCAATTGGCTTTCGCGAAACTTCCCAATTAAGGTATCTAATTCGCTGCGCCCAGTGTGTGAGCTAAGTTTGGTTTAAAATGTAGGCAAATTTATGTGCAAAATTCATTGCAAACCAGTGATTACGGGTAACATATGGAAGCATTAAATGAAAACAACGTTTTATTTTCGAGGTCATAGGTTTCGGCCAAACAAGCCGTGCGAGCGCGCATTTGGTGCTGATAAAAACCGTTAGGGTTACCGGTATACGGTGCTTAGATTAAAGCAGGTCCTCCCGAACATGCCGAGCAGTGTGTTGGCCATCGCACAGACTCTATCGCACCAATCAGCTTTCCAAAATAAGCGAGGGGCGGTTTCGTCGTAATCTTTGGTGCAATCAAACGAGTTTTGCGATATGTAACACATGTGTGGGAAAGTTGATTTACGTATGGTTTTAGTCAATCATGAGTAGGAATGTTAACATGACAACTGCCAATTTATTTAATTCATGCAAACTAATTCTTTGGAATAAATCCCGAATCACAGCTCGTTGGGTCGATAAGATTGGTTGATTCGATATTCACACTAATTGTATGGTATTTTTGTTTATGGCTTTGCACTACATCGGTGTAGTCGATGTTATAGTCATTCAAACTTAGGTGTAATAAGTCTATGTCTTTTAGCTTCAAAAAATACTTCACTCGTACTATGGTACATTTCTCCTTAGTGGGGAACAATTTAGGTAAAAACTACTCAGAAGCACAAATTGTGTCTCCACTTTTTTTGGAGCTAACGTCAATTCGGCACTAACTTAATCCTGTTACTAAGTTAGTGTAGGATTATGATGAGACGAGGCCGAAACGCAAATTCAATAACTCATTTACTGGTCTATTTGTCACCCGCTTTAATCAGAGATGGCCGATTTTATCAATATTTGGCTCAAATGAATGGTTTTATATCGCCTTTAGGCTACCATTGCATTTTATTTGAATAGGAGTAATAGTCCTACACGGAAACAAATCGTTTATAGTTTCCATGAATAAAAAATTATGAAACTAAAAATTTTGTCATCCTTAGAAATCATGATAATGGTTCATCATATCATGATGAAAAAACCGAACATCATGCACTATCACAAGCATTTCCATGATTACTGATCATGGCTGCCACATGCGACGAATTTCGCGCTAAATCGTATTCAGAGTTGGCAGCACCCTCTCAGATTTTAATGAAACTTTCTGTAGATGAAGAAAAACAAAGAGCCACTTGCATACATTGTTTTGCCTAAAATGATCTAGACTGTCTTTTGAAAGGGGGCCAAACTTGTTTTACCAATTTTTTTTTCATATGACTATAGTCTAAAAATGACAAATCCTACAAAAAATGTTGTAGTAGTGATTTTGAATAAAAATTGAAAATGAAGAATTCTTCATCGACTCCTACACTGAAAAAAATCAATTTGAAAAATTTAAAACTCACAAAAATAATTTTTGATTTGGATGGAATTTGGATCCAAGATAGGTAATTATGTTCCCTACCTTCCGTCAAAAATTCAAGTTGAGCACTTTCAAGAAAAAAGTATATTTGAAAAAAACTTTTCCTTGTTCAAACTGAATTTTGTTTTCAGTGCATGAAAGTCACAATCATCTCAGAATCCAATTTCCCAACTGCTATTAGCCTCATACATACAAAAAGCATCAGTAACAAATTTGGTATATAGTCATAAAAAACTTGAATGAGGACAAAGATAAGCCATTTAACATCATCGATAAATGCGAGATTTAACCCTTTCATGCCCAACTTTTTACTAGTGCATGTAGGGTTCCAAAACTATTTGACCTTGAAAACGGTGGGCTCAAGAAACATGAAAAGGCTATTTTCATAAAGATAGGTGCTTTCATGTCAGTACTAGAAGCTGGTAAATTTTTACCTTCTAATGCTAAATACAATTCTCCTAGAAAAATTACAATAGTCCAATTACGTGGAAAACGTAGCCAACGACAGTATAAATTGATAAGTTTTATCAGTTTTCAATAATATTGCACCATAACGAAGATATATGAAAAAATCATTTTCCGTCGTCAACGTAAACTATCCCTGGCAGCACTGCTCCATCGGAATCCAATCAGACTAATTGCAATAACTTCAGTTCTAGAGCTGATCCTTGTAACTGTTAATACTCAAATTAAAGGCAACAATCACATTAGTGAGCATTACTTGTTTTTGTGTGTATATCTCGTCTCAATCAATAGTTATAGCTGTTTAAAAACGTTGTTCTCCACAAACAACATGAGCATGAATGGGTTAACTAAATACCACTTGGCCGTGTATAAGGAGTATCTTGTCTATGTACACGTCCGGGAAGTAGAGCTTGATGATGTAGTCCCCAACAAGGGCCCTAATTGCGAAGTATGGGGTTCGCTCCTTCAAGAACCCTTTGCCTCGGCCAGTGAAAATTCTGGTTCGCAAGTAATTGCGTTCAGGAAAATTCAAGGAGTATATGAGAACCACTTATTTTCCATCAGCCTTATTTCGAGCTTTTCGCCGAAAACGGAAAAACGGGTCTTTTGAACGGGGCTAGACCTGTTCGCCTTTTTGCGCCGCGAGGCATGGACTGCCACCGTTGCAAACAATTGGGCCTACAGCGACTTATTGTAGAAACAAGGCACGCTATGGAAAATGCGGAGAGAATCATGAAAACATATCCCTCATATAAATTATTTGGGATCAAATTGAAACATTCTTTTAAGGAACGCTCCAATAAGAAATGCAAAAGGATCATAACCCTCCGAGCTCTCGATCGAAGCAGTTCGTTTTCTGGTGCCGTGCATAAAGTGAATAAGAATAAATATTGTCAGTGAAGGTCAACTATTGTTTGAGGCAGTCTTTGTTCGCCGGTGCCCAGGCTGGTGAAGTGAATACCAGAATAGCCGGAATCGCCGCTTTATAAGCTAAGTATTTTTTTCTCTTTCATTTCCCTTTCCCCGATCGGTCTCTATTTCTTCCCTTTCCCCTGAATATAAGTTGCATCTCTCGTTTACACCACGTGTTATCCTCTTGCCTAAATGGCCGAGGGCGAAGTAACATTGGATGGGAATGATATTCCCATGGATTTACCGGATAAACCCGAAATTACTCCCTCCCCTCATTCCCCCAATCCTCCTCGTATTAAAACATACCCAGCCAGTTCAAATGGACCCTGGGTGGTGTATTTCCGGCCCAACACGAAATCGCCCAATATTCTAGAAATCTCACGGGAGCTGACTGCTAACTACCCGTCCGTAGCTCAGATATCACGTGTTCGAGCTTATAAGATACGCGTTATAGTAAATGACCTCGACCAGGCAAACCAGATTGCCAGGTGTATATGCCTTGTAGGGCAGTGGAGATCGATGGGGTCGTTGCCGAACCGGGTCTGAAGTGCGAAGACCTGTTGAAGTACGAGGTTGGCTGCTTCAAGGACCCTTCACTTCAACAGGTGAAGATTCTGGAATGCAAGCAATTGTATTCCGCAAAAACTGAAGATGATAAGACAACTTATTCTCCGTCAGACTCGATTCGGGTGACTTTCTCCGGATCTGCTCTTCCCAACTATGTCCTCCTGGATAAGGTTCGCCAACCTGTTCGCCTGTTGTACCGCGGGTAATGAACTGCAGCAATTGCAAGCAACTGGGCCACACAGCCACTTATTGTGGCAATAAAAAACGGTGCGGCAAATGCGAGGGAGAGCATGAGAATAACGCTTGCGGTGGAGAAACTGAAAAGTGAATTTACTGCGGGGGCCCTCCGCATGCTCTTAAGTCATGCCCGGCGTACAAGCAGCGCGGGGATAAAATTAGGCGCTCCCATAAGGATCGCTCGAGGCACTCTTATGCAGAAATGCTAAAGAATGCTTCGCCATCTGTCCCTTCTGAAAATTCCTTTGCTCTTTTGGCTGGCGTTGAGCAAGAATCTGACGACCCACAAGAGGGAACATCTTTGGTTAACCCAAGGGAATCCAGGAAGAGGAGAAATCTAGCCTCCCCTAGATTTCCTCGTAAGAGTGCCAAGGTGTCGTCCACTCAGAGTACGCCAACTACAATCAATAAATCCAACGGAAGTGATGCACTAAAGCCGAAGCAATTTGTTCCAGAACTTAGAAATTTTAATTCTAACAAGGAGTATCCACCACTTCCTGGGACACCAAAAACCCCAAGTGTCCCCTTTTTTCAATCAAATACTCAGTAGCGGACTAATGAAATTTTCTGACATAGTGGACTTAATTTTCACAGCTTTCAATGTTACTGATCCTCTTAAAAGCCTTCTGATACGTTTTCTCCCTGTAGTGCAAACATTTTTGAAGCAGTTGACTACTAAATGGCCCCTCCTTGCAGCGATCGTGTCCTTCGATGGCTAAATCATCGAACGAGGTCACCGATTCAATCACTGTTCTACAGTGGAACAGCAGAAGTATCCTCCCGAAAATCGATTCCTTTAAATTTTTACTAAATAGTTTAAAATGTGATGCTTTCGCATTATGTGAAACTTGGTTAACTTCCGATATAAATCTCAACTTCCACGACTTTAATGTAATTCGTCTGAATCGAGAAAACCCCTATGGAGGAGTACTTTTGGAGATCAAAAAGTGCTATTCTTTCAACCGAATTAACCTCCCTTCGACACCAGGCATTGAAATTGTCGCTTGTCAAGTTATAATCAAAGGTAAAGTTACCTTTGCATTGCTTCCATCTACATTCCTCCTAGAGCCTCGGTAGGGCACCGAACGCTTTGTAATATCACGGAATCCTTACCGGCACCGCGGCTAGTTCTGGAGACTTTAACTCGCACGGTACGGTATGGGATTGTCTTCATGATGATAATTGATCACATTAATCCAAGATCTTTGCGACAATTTCAACATGACCATCTTAAACACGGGAGAAATGACGCGGATTCCTACACCACCAGCACGCGCAAGCGCGTTGGATTTATCGCTTTGCTCGACATCGCTACAGTTAGATTGCAGATGAAAGGTGATCCCTGATCCCCACGGTAGCGATCATTTGCCTATCGTGATTTCAATTGCTAACGGTTCAAGACCATCGGAAACAATCAATGTCTCGTATGACCTCACACGGAACATTGATTGGAAGAGTTATGCGACCGCGATATCCATTAAAATCGAATTCACTCAAGAGCTGCCTCCGGAGGAAGAGTACAGGTTTTTGGCTGGCTTGATTCTCGACAGTGCGAATCAAGCTCAGACTAAACCAGTACCCAGCGCGAATACCCATGGACGGTCTCCCACCCTGTGGTGGGATAAAGAGTGCTCAGAGCTGTACGCGGAAAAGTCCACTGCATATAAGGCCTTCCAGGAAGACGGGTTACTCGCTAGCTATCAATAGTACGCGTCGTTAGAAAGGCAAATGAAGAGTCTAATGAAAGCCAAAAAACGCAGTTATTGGCGCCGGTTCGTCGACGGGTTAACGAGAGAAACAGCGATGAGCACTCTTTTGGGGTACGGCTCGACGTATGCGTAACCATAATAGTACCAACGAGAACGTGGAATATTCAAACCGTTGGATATTCGCTTTCGCCAAGAAGATCTGTCCGGACTCTGTCCCGGTACAGAAAACGTGCCGCGCCGCGTCTTCTTACGATACCGCAAACGAAACACCTTTTTCGATGATGGAGTTCTCACTTGCTCTCTTGTCATGCAACAATAACGCCCCATGGTTAGACAGAATCAAATTCAACTTGTTGAAGAATCTGCCTGACACTGCAAAAAGGCGCTTGTTGAATTTATTTAACAAGTTTCTTGAGGGTAACATTGTCCCTCATGACTGGAGGCAAGTGAAGGTCATCGCCATCCAAAAACCAGGAAAACCAGGAAAACCAGCCTCCGACCACAACTCGTATCGGCCGATTGCAATGCTGTCCTGTATTCGGAAGTTGTTCGAGAAAATGATCTTGTTTCGCCTCGACAATTGGGTTGAAGCAAATGGCTTACTGTCAGATACACAATTTGGCTTCCGCAAAGGCAAAGGGACGAACGATTGCTTTGCGTTGCTTTCTACAGAAATCCAAATGGCCTATGCTAACAAAGAGCAGATGGCATCAGTCTTCTTGGATATTAAGGGGGCTTTTGACTCAGTTTCTATCAACATTCTGTCAGAGAAGCTGCACCAGCATGGTCTTTCACCAATTTTAAATAACTTTTTGCTAAACCTGTTGTCTGAAAAGCACATGCACTTTTCGCATGGCGATTTAACAACATCGCGATTTAGCTACATGGGTCTTCCCCAGGGCTCATGTCTAAGTCCCCTGCTCTACAATGTTTACGTGAATGACATTGACGATTGTCTTGCCAATTCATGCACGCTAAGGCAACTTGCAGACGACGGGGTGGTCTCTGTTACAGGGCCCAAAGCTGCCGACTTGCAAGGACCATTACAAGATACCTTGGACAATTTGTCTGCTTGGGCTCTTCAGCTGGGTATCGAGTTCTCCACGGAGAACACTGAATTGGTTGTTTTTTCTAGGAAACGTGAGCCGGCGCAACTCCAGCTTCTATTAATGGGTGCAACGATTAATCAGGTTTTCACATTTAAATATCTCGGGGTCAGGTTCGACTCTAAAGGTACCTGGGGATGTCACATTAGGTATCTGAAACAGAAATGCCAACAAAGGATCAATTTTCTCCGGACATTAACTGGAACATGGTGGGGTGCCCACCCAGGAGACCTGATCAGGTTATACCAAACAACGATATTCTCAGTGATGGAGTACGGGTGTTTCTGTTTCCGCTCCGCTGCGAACATACACTTCATCAAACTGGAGAGAATCCAGTATCGTTGCTTGCGCATTGCCTTGGGTTGCATGCACTCGACCCATACGATGAGTCTCGAAGTGCTGGCGGGCGTTCTTCCGCTAAAAAATCGATTTTGGGAACTCTCAAATCGATTGCTCATCCGATGCGATATCTTGAACCCGTTAGTAATTGCAAATTTCGAAAGGCTTGTCGAGCTCAATTCTCAAACCCGATTTATGTCCTTGTACTTCGATTACATGGCACAAAATATCAATCCTTCTTCATACTATCCCAACCGTGTCAATCTCCTTCATGCTTCTGATTCAACTGTATTCTTCGACACATCCATGAAAGACAAGATTCGTGGAATCCCGGATCACATACGTCCGCAAGTGATCCCAAGCATCTTTCATAGTAAATTTCGAGAAGTCGACTGCAACAAGATGTTGTACACCGACGGGTCAAACCTCGACGGCTCCACTGGCTTCGGTATATTCAATCAAAACCTCACCGTCTCATTCAAACTCAGTGATCCTGCTTCAGTTTACGTCGCAGAACTTACTGCTATTCAGTATACCCTTGGGATCATTGATACTTTGCCCACCGATCATTACTTTATTGTCTCGGATAGCCTCAGCTCAATCGAGGCTCTCCGTTCAATGAAACCTAGAAAGCACATTCCATATTTTCTAGGCAAAATCTGGGAGCGCCTGCGTGCTTTGCCTGTAAGATCGTACAAGATTACCTTAGTTTGGGTTCCCTCGCATTGCTTCATTCCAGGTAATGAAGAAGCGGACTCTTTAGCTAAGGTGGGCGCTTTACAAGGTGACAGATCAGAGAACCCTCGAAAGTTGGCAAACTTCATGGAACAATGGTGAACTGGGAAGGTGGCTACATTCCATAATCCCTAAGGTATCGACGAAACCTTGGTTCAGGGGGATGGATGTGGGTCGGGATTTCATTCGCGTAATGTCTCGGTTCACGTGCAATCACTACACGCTGGACGCACATCTCCGGCGTATTGGGCTCGTGGATAGCGGTATCTGCGCTTGTGGTATCGGTTATCACGTGATCGAACATGTCGTCTGGGCATGCGCCGAGTACTGTTCTACCAGATCTCAACAATTCGATTCCCTTCGGGCCCGAGGAAGATCACCCAATGTTCCGGTTCGAGATGTACTAACAAGCCACGATATTCTCTTCATGTCCCTTATATACACGTTCCTCAAAACCATCAATATCCAAATTTAAATGCCCCTATCTTTCTCTTATCATTCCCAGAAGTGCCCTCTTCCGCCTACCGTACCCCAACGATGGTCTGATACGACTCCAAGACGAGACAAAACATCCGTCGAATGAACCAACAACACGAGACCTACAGTACAACATCATGCGCGCAACGCGGTGTGTTTCCGATCCGCATCTGAGCCGTACTACGAAATCGTCTAGAGGAACCCCTGCCGGCTCGAGAAAAACCGCCCGGCGTCCCAATACTTGATGCATCCGTTCGAATCTGCTGTAATCCTGGCCGTTGATTTCTGATGCCGGAAACTGAATGTTTATATCCCCCCCCCCTATGCCAGCCTTGTCCACCCTCTCTCCCATGTCTCTGATACACAGATGTAGGACAATAATAGCCCTAATTAATCCCCCCACAATACACAGTACCAACAGTAATAGCGAGGGGAACGTCACTTCAGAATGATTGTTTTATTCCGTTCAGCTTTACACGAATTCTTCAAACTTCAAACTTTTTCCGGTAATTTTAGAAAATTTTGACAATGTTCTAACAAATCGAGCATTGTTAAAAAAAATCGAAGAAATTACAAAAAATCTATCCAATCTCAAGCAAATTTTGCTCGAATTTCGACGATTTTGATGGAACTGGCAACTCTGTATACTCAATGTTTGAATCTTTCAACAATTCTGGCAACAAAATTTATGTTTTTGTTTTGATTTGGTCATGCAGTTATGCTGCTGGTAATGTTTTGTTTTGGTTTCATCGAGCACTGAAGCTGTCAAAACGTGAATTTCGAGCATTTCATTTTGTTTTTCATGACACATTTCAAATCATCTTCGGCCATTTGAAACTTTTTTTTGGCAATGTTGAAAATGCGAATCCATTTCGAACTAACTAATGTAAATCTTTATCAATCCGTTCAGAAATATAAATTTTATGTTCATTTCATCAACAAATCAAGGAGTGTCGTTCCCCTCGAGTAATAGCCCTAATTAATCCCCCCCCCCCAATCTTAATAAAATTGAACCACTCCTAGTTAATAAGCTTGTAAAATAGTTAATAGTTTAATTGCTCCAACAATCTTACTTCTAAAAATCATAAAGTGCATTGCTATACAAAGAACACACAAAAAGAACCCCCCCCCCCCTCCCCTAATCTTACGAATATTATATTATCCCCTCTTGTATATGTATAAGTTAGCTGTGAAATACCTTTAGTTTCATTATATAAAAACAAAATTATATTAAATGTGTAACCTCCTAGTTTTAAGCAATTCAAAATGTAAAACAAAGAAAAAATGGCACCTTTAAGCTAACGCAAACGTGCCATATCAAATAAACGAATTGAATAAAAAAGTAGTATTCGTAGCAAAGCTTCTTAACGCTGAAATTGACTTCCCGAAGATCTTGTCCCTTCTTGATATTCGTGCTTCGCAACGTTCTCTACGCTCATCTGGCTTACTACAACC